>NC_084954.1:344967-441325 GCF_949316205.1 Platichthys flesus
CTGTTATATTTTTAAAACTTTAGGTCAAGTTTTCAGTTTCTCAATAACATCAGAATACAAAACTTTTAGAAGGGTGAGTGTGGCTGTGATCTCAGTTTGTGTTTTCACACAAACTGACACACAACTTAAAAAGTGAAGACGTGCACCGTTGTTTCAGAGCTGCGAGTACGATTCCTCGACATCCAGGGGCGAAACGTGACGTCAGGAGGTCGTGACCTGAGAGAGAAGAGGTCAGTGAGTGTTTCCTGTCTGCTCAGGCTGGGTACAAGTTGAGATCTGCTCAAAGGTTGTAGGGCAGGAGGACTCCAATCCCTCAAACATGTCTGTCTGTCTGTCTGTCTGTCTGTCTGTCTGTCTGTCTGTCTGTCTGTCTGTCTGTCACACACACACACACACACACACGCACACACACACGCACACGCACACGCACACGCCGCTGCCCGCGGAGGAGCACCTGTGTCGGGGCTCTGTCGGGTCTTCAACATCTTCTGGACGTTTATCTGGACCGCTCCGGGTCCCGGTCCAGCTTCACGGCTCCAGTCCAGGTCCGGGAGGGGGGTACCGGTGGAGCGGATCAGAACTCCGGTGTCCGAGCAGCAGGAGGACTGGTCCGGAGCATGTTTCATCTGAACCGTGTTAGCCTCCTTCAAACTTCCCGCCTCGCAGCGCACAGGTATTAGCGCAGTGGGAGTCCGAGCGGAAACAGGAAGTGAGGAAGGGGAAATAAAAACTATTCAAAACAAAACGAGCAAAGTGTGAAAAAGAACAAGAAACAAGAACTAAAAGGAAACAAACCACCCGTTACTACAACAAACTTCAATTCCGCTTCCGGTCTGTGAACCGCGTATCGCGGCTTGTGCTGATGACGTTTGTGGTGACGTTCAAAGCCTCGCGAGCCACCATACCACGTGACTGAGTCAGCAAATGGTTCGCAATCGAAATAAAGGGGGCGACAGTATGGAGAAGTTGTTATTAAATAAAAATGAATTAAGTGTTGTCCCTGTTTCACGTGTGACATGTTGTCTCTAGTAACACAACCACGATCACATCACAACCCTCTGCCCGACTGGTTTGCACCTTCCCTTTTGACCCCGCCATTGTATCATAAAGACAAAAAACAATATTAATAAGTTCATCATTTATGTATTGGCATCACAAACATCATTCATTCATTTATTCAAATCAAAACGTAATACACCAGAGCCATGGTGTCATTACAGTTATTGTCCACTTGATGGCGCAGTGGAGTCAAAGAGGCACATGACGCTTCGGCCCATGAGTGAACCGGTGAACCATTGGTAAGCTGTGACGCTTCATGACGCGTCGAGTGGCGTCACGACGCGTCATGAAGCTTTTGTCCTGCTCGAACAAATAGCTTTAAAATGTAGACCTCATGAATATTCATGAATGTAATGAGTGTGACCTGCAGAGGTCGCTCTTCTATTGTTAACAGCTGCTTCTCAGTCACATGGACGCTGTGGTTTGATTGGTCGATCCTGGTACAGGAACATATTAAACACATGTATGTATCAAACTCTGTGACGCTGATGAGTCATTTCCTCATAGATTAATCTGCTGATGATTTTTATAAAGTCTCCCACAATCCATCACTTCTCATGAAGAACAGATGTCGTACATATCCTGGCCGGGAGGGGGCGGTACTGCAGCTACAACCTGTTCAGTGATCGTCATAAAGAGATGCAGAAGAAGAAGACGCTCTTATTGCACTCCGGACTGTTTAGTCTGTAACACACTTTTCGACAGGAGACTCGAATTTTCTTTTCTTCTTTTTGTTAATTTTACATTTGGACCAGAATCAAACGACTGATAGTTGAACAGTTTAATAATTAATTGAACCGTTGAATTATTTAAATATTGGATTTATTCTCCGGCTGTGTTTTGTCCATTTTCAACGTCACTAATAAAGCTTTTTCAAAATCTTTGAATCTGCGACTCAGGCTCACGCGACCTTCAACCGGAAGAAGATTTTACACCAAACACCGAGAACAGGTCAGATAAACGTGCGTGAGTGTGAGTGTGTGTGTGTGTGTGTGTGTGTGTGTGTGTGACAGAGAGCGAGTGTTTCTGTATATGAGAGAGAGAGAGAGAGATAGTGTGTCTGTGAAACGGAGAGCGAGCGAGTGTGTGTGTGTGAGACGGAGAGCGAGTGTGTGTGTGTATCTGTGTGTGTGTGAAGGAGAGTGAGTGTTTGTGTGTGTGAGAGAGATAGTGAGTGTTTGTGTGTGTGTCGGACAGTGAGTCAGTGTGTGTGTGTGTGTGTGATGGAGAGAGATAGTGGGTGTGGATGACGTAGAGTGTGTGAGTGACTGAGAGAGATAATGGTTGTGCGTGTGTGTGACAGAGCGAGTGTGTGTGTGTTTGTGTGTGTGACTGAGAGTGAGTCTGTCTGTGTGTGTGTGTGACGGACAGTGAGTCTGTGTGTGTGTGTGATGGAGAGAGATAGTGAGTGTGTGAGTGACTGAGAGAGATAATGGTTGTGTGTGTGTGATGGACTGTGAGTCAGTGTGTGTGTGTGTGATGGAGAGAGATAGTGGGTGTGGATGACGTAGAGTGAGTGTGTGATGGACAGTGAGTCAGTGTGTGTGTGTGTGTGTGTGATGGAGAGAGATAGTGGGTGTGGATGACGTAGAGTGTGTGAGTGACTGAGAGAGATAATGGTTGTGCGTGTGTGTGACAGAGCGAGTGTGTGTGTGTTTGTGTGTGTGACTGAGAGTGAGTCTGTCTGTGTGTGTGTGTGACGGACAGTGAGTCTGTGTGTGTGTGTGATGGAGAGAGATAGTGAGTGTGTGAGTGACTGAGAGAGATAATGGTTGTGTGTGTGTGATGGACTGTGAGTCAGTGTGTGTGTGTGTGATGGAGAGAGATAGTGGGTGTGGATGACGTAGAGTGTGTGAGTGACTGAGAGAGATAATGGTTGTGCGTGTGTGTGACAGAGCGAGTGTGTGTGTGTTTGTGTGTGTGACTGAGAGTGAGTCTGTCTGTGTGTGTGTGTGACGGACAGTGAGTCTGTGTGTGTGTGTGATGGAGAGAGATAGTGAGTGTGTGAGTGACTGAGAGAGATAATGGTTGTGTGTGTGTGATGGACTGTGAGTCAGTGTGTGTGTGTGTGTGATGGAGAGAGATAGTGGGTGTGGATGACGTAGAGTGAGTGTGTGATGGACTGTGAGTCAGTGTGTGTGTGATTGAGAGAGATAGTGGTTGTGTGTGTGGGGGGGGGGGGCAGTAGAGATCCTCTGAAGGTTCTGGTTGGACAGAAGAAGATCAGATGTTTCCATGAAGCTTAATGTTTGTTTGTTCACAGTGAATCAATCATGGCCGCCCAGGTGACTGAGTCTGACCAGATCAAACAGGTGAGACACACAAGACACGTGAGACACAAGACTTGACAGAAAGAGACACAACACGAGACACAAAACATGTGAGACACAAGACTTGACACACAAGACACACAACACAAGACGTGAGACAGATAACATGTGACACACAACAGTGAAGTGCCAGCGGTCGGTGCTGGACGGGTCAACCTGATGTTCTTGACGGTTCAGTTTAAGGAGTTCCTGGGGACGTACAACAAGGTGACGGAGAACTGCTTCATGGACTGTGTGAAGGACTTCACCACCAGAGACGTGAAGCCAGAGGAGGTAAACCACTGATCCAGGTCGAGCTCAGGGACGTTTGAGGACGTCACACATTCATGTTTCAGTCTTCTAAAGTCTGAAGAAGGTCTCTGTCCTCTGGAGCGTTGACCCCTGAGTCAAACAGCAGCTGGTGCTTTTCTAATCACGAGTTCTTCACCTTTTCATGATGTGGCGCCCCCTGGTGGACGCGATGTGCAGCGGTTTCATGTGAACGTGTCGTTTCAGACCAGCTGCTCCGAGTCGTGCCTGCAGAAGTATCTGAAGATGACTCAGCGGATCTCCATGAGGTTCCAGGAGTATCACATCCAGCAGAACGAGGCTCTGGCTGCCAAGGCCGGACTGTTGGCCCCTCACTGAGCCCAACTGGACGAGGTCACGTGACCCAGCACGCCGAGCGGAGGCTGATCCTGGAATCTGTTCTGCCTCAAAGCATCATGGGAGATGTTGTGTTAAAAGATCGGAAACTGTGAAGCCGTCCTTTGATGTCGGTGTTTGTTGTTTGTTTGATTAAACATTGTGAAACTATGACGCCTGAAGTAACTTTACTCAAAGTGACATCATCAAATCAGAAAACTAGAACCATGTGACTCGTGTCACATGACCTTTGAAACATCAAGCCTGCAGTCAACAGGGGGCGATGGAGACACGTCAGCTTCATTCACAGGGTTAGTGACTGAGGAGTTGGAGCACCTGAACGCACCATCACTGGTTGTTCAGGTCTGAAATGAGACGCAGCGGTCGAGTGGAAACATATTTAAAAACTTTATTAGAAACAGAGAGCTCTGTTTATTGTGCACACAGTCCATCATGGCTTAGCTTCTGTTCTCAGGAGGAAGTGTGTGTTTCTGTATTTACAGTCGTCGCTCTCGAAACCCGCCGCTAGCAAAACACCCAAAAACTGAGGAGTTCATAAAACAACAGTACAAAGAGTCTTCTCTTAAAAAATACTATAAATCATTCTTTACAGGCGTGTAAAACGTTCTTCTCAAATACATGTGGTTTTATTCTTTTCTTTACTCAGAGCTTTTTATGTACAAAACAACAAAATGTTCAGGAGCAGGAATCAGCCGTCGGTTCGAGCCTGACGCACAGAGGGGGAGGGGGGGGGGGGGGGGGAGCAGCGTCAGTACTGAGCTCAGACCTCCGATGCACGGAAGATTAATTCAGTCAGAGGAAAAATGGTCATTAAACCATTCTGAGGTTAATCCAAATTTATAATGACTCAATGATAAAAACCACTCAAGTCTAATTTTATAAATGAACTTATTAAAAGACCAAATTAAAAATATTTAAATCCAAATTAGACGGTAGTTTGAAATGACTTTTTAAACCAAAATAAAACAATTACAAGATTCCAAGTCGGAATTTAGTAAAATTTTGACCAAAAATAACCAATTGTGTTTTTTAATTAATTTAGTTTATTAAACAACGATGAAATAGTCAAAATAAATAATTAAGTCATTACTCTTAATCAAATGAATGAGTCAGAATTAAGAGACTTCAAATTAAACTGATCAGATTATGATTTTAAAATCAAGAATCTTGAGATTTAAATTGTTAGGCACAAATTTGATAAATGAAAAGAAAGTAGATAATAATTACACTTTTCAAATCAAAGTGATGAAATTAAACATTCTGGCTCAAAATTCCTTTAAAAAAAATCTCTTGTTACATTCGAAACATCAAATGTGGATAATCTTTTTTTATACCGTTTCCTGTGTTTCCCCGGTGCAGTAAAGGTCCTCCAGGAAACACGACGCTCTCTCGCTGTGACGTCCAGGACTTTGAATTTTTTGTTTGTCTGTTTTACCAAAATAAAATCTCTGATTTCATACAAAAAGATCAAAAACACTCAGCAGGAAGTTGGAAAAGTCGTTTTTGGTTTAAATAAATAATATCTTCTGTTTAAAAAAAAAAGGATAAATTGCATAATGAACCGTTTCCTCTTCCTGTTCCCACCTGTAGGAGCAGGAGCAAACCCCCCCCCCCCCCCAAAAAAAAGGGTCACATTATTCTGAAAGTCAGAGACGCTGGGCTGAGGTACTGAGGGAGGGAGGGAGGGAGGGAGGAAAGAAGGAAAGAAGTGCTCTGTGGCGGCTTAACAGACGACGAGCTGATTTTTCTGTTGCATTTGTCTCTGAACAGGAAGTCCATATGTGAGGGGGTGGGGCTAAGTCAAGTTGGAGTAGCCCCTCCCCCACACACCACCATATTTGCAGGAGTGAAAGCGTTCCCATCAGCCACTGCTGCAGTCGATGAGCTCTCACCTGGAGGTTCGAGACCTTATTTCACCAATCATGTCCTCTGCTGGCGGAGTGGGCGGAGTCTGTGGCTGCAGTCGGTGAGGACGAGGAAAATGGGAATACGGTGGATGGGTGGAGCTTGAGTGGGCGTGTCATCACCTGCACTCCACAGCAACGGTGTTCTGATTGGGCGAGGCCGAGGACGGACTCATCCCCGTGTCGGAGGACCCCGAGGAGGTCGACGGCGTCGTGTTGGACACTGAAAGAGACAGGAAGTCAGTAACAAGCTCTAACAGCTTCAGAATAAAAGCAGCTGAATCCACTGTGCAGCTCCTACCTTCTCTCTCCTTCTTTTTTAGCCTCTTCCTGCGTCTGTCGATGGAGGCGACCTCTGACTTCAAGGTCATGTAGTACTTTCGGATCTCCTGCAGCTTGTCCTGCAGGAAGGAGATCCTCTCTGTGCTCGACAAGTTGTCCAGCTCATCTGAAGAAGAGGAGGAGGAAGAAGAAGACACACGGTTATCACAGTTCTGTGTCTCCGCATTCAGGCAGATGAACCAGTCCAGGTCCACAGGGGACGTTTCCCCTCTTAGGAGTTTAATGATTAAATCCCACGACTGGTTCAGGACCTCAGTGTCACCGAGCTGAGACATGATGAGACAGATGCTGCTCCGTCACGTGGTGTCAGTGATTTGTGTCATAAGAACGTTAATGGTTTTAGAGCAACATAGAAAATAACATCTGCTTTAACTTCAGTAGCTCCATCACTTACAGACGGATCAGGAACAGTTTTTATTTTTCTTGTTTTTTTTTGCTCAAAGTGAACGAGAGCGATTCTGACTCGGCCTCCACCAACACTTCCACTATGAGGCCGTGACCTCTGACCTCTGACCAGTTCATCCTTGAGACAACTGGTCCAAATGTGATGAAATTCCATCAAGACAGATATGAGGTTGTTTGGATGATACGTTCACAAGGTGAATGAAGAGTTCAAGGTCAAACCTCTGATCTGTTTACAGACTAACGACCTGAGGTGAACCCGACCTGAGGTGAACCCGACCTGAGGTGAACCCCGACCTGAGGTGAACCCCGACCTGAGGTGAACCCCGACCTGAGGTGAACCCCGACCTGAGGTGAACCCGACCTGAGGTGAACCCCGACCTGAGGTGAACCCCGACCTGAGGTGAACCCGACCTGAGGTGAACCCCGACCTGAGGTGAACCCGACCTGAGGTGAACCCGACCTGAGGTGAACCCGACCTGAGGTGAACCCGACCTGAGGTGAACCCGACCTGAGGTGAACCCGACCTGAGGTGAACCCCGACCTGAGGTGAACCCGACCTGAGGTGAACCCGACCTGAGGTGAACCCGACCTGAGGTGAACCCGACCTGAGGTGAACCCGACCCCGTGGGGACTTACCGAGCTGCAGCGTCCACTTGTACGACCTGTGGGAGGACGGGGAGCTGGGTTTGTCTTTGCTGTGAGACGACGGAGACGACAAACCAGGACACCGAGACTTCTGAGACTTGGACAGAGACGACGGACGAGACTGGTCCTCGCTGTCGCTGCTGTGGCCTGGAAGGAGAGAGAGGAGGGTTCATTAGAGCAGCATCTCAAACACACTGTGATGTCATTCAGGGAGGGCCGATGACGTCACCACCAGTGACATCATCACGCGGCTCACCTGCTCCGTTCTTCTCCACCTTCCCGGGCGTGTTCGGTCGTTTCTGGGTGCGTTTCTGTTTCTTGGCCGACGGGCTGGAGTTACAGTCCATCGCCCTCTTCTGACCTGAGGGGGTCAAAGGTCACACAGTTACTTCCTCAACGTCACAAATACAGGGAACCAATCAGAGAGCAGGGTTGTGTTGTGTCGACAGAGGTAAACAAACCCAAGCTGTGCTCTTACCTCGGTCCTTGTTCTCCTGCAGTGACAGCAGGGAGGTGGAGGAGGAGCTGCTGCCGTCGAACCCGGGACTGGAGTTGCCCTCCTGCTCCCCCCCCACTCCTGCCCCATCGTCCTCTGTGGCGCTCCTGGTCGGGCGCAGTTCCTCGGAGGAGGGGGTGGAGCTGGGAGCAGCGGCAGGGAGGAAGGGCTGGGGGAGGTGAGGCGAGTGTGGGGTAGGGTGGGAAGCTTGGTGGAGGTGAGACAGCAGGGGCGGAGCTTGTTGCTGCTCCCTTATCATCAGGAGGAGGTGCTCTGAGGAGGAGACGGGCTTCTCCTTGTCGTCGGGGTCGTCCAGGTCCACCTCGTGGCAGACGAGCGCCTCAGGACCGATCTGTGGCTCCAGCTCCTCAGCGGGGGGGGGACCCAAGGCCTCTGGAGCACGGGGAGGTGTCCCAGCATGCACCTCTTGCTCCTTCATGGCGCCACCTGGTACCTCCTTCTGTGTCTCCTCTCTGGTACAGGGTGATTCCTCTGTTTTCATCACCCCCTCACCCTTCCTCTCTGGGCGGAGCGGGGAGGAGGCGGTTTTGGGTGAAGCTCCGGACGCCACCTTGGATGCGGGGGCGGGGGTTTTGGGGGAGGCAGCCTCCTCCTCCTGCTTCCTGTCTGGGCGGAGCTTCTTCTCTGCTCCTCTCTGCTCTGCTGCTTTACGTTTAAGCGCCGAGCTGCTCCTTTCCTCAGGTGAAGCCTCCTCCTCCTCCTCCTCCTCAGTGGCAGAGTCAGTGTCCGAGTCCATGGTGGGGGACTCAGGGGGGAGACAATGGAGGACCACCATGGGCTCGTCCTGTCTCTTAAGGACGCTTCGAGGAGGAGAAGCGAGTTCTGCATTGTGGGAGGGACTGAGGGCGGGGCTGGGAGTGCAGAGGGGGATTCTGGGAGGAGTTTCAGAGCCTGTCTCTTTAAGGTTGGCCCGCCGGCCTTTGACCCTGGGGGAGGACAGAGGAGTGCACCTGTCCCCCTCCTCTGCAGCAGGTGGGGGGGACAACTGCTTCTCAGGAGACGTTTGGTTCTTGTCGGGGGGAGGGGACATCCTGTCGGGAGAGGACTTGATGACCACTTCCTGTCCTGGAGACGTTTTGCTCTCGTTGTCCAGGGGAACTGGCATCATGGTGACTTCAACTGGAGGCTCCTCCCCCTGCACTGCCGGCTCCTCCCCCTGCACTGCCGGCTCCTCCTCCTCCTCTGATTGGCTCAGCACTTTCCCAGACGTGCTGGGACAGGCTGCGGCAGGGGAATGACTTGCTGTTTCCATGGTGACAGTGTCATCGTCATAAGGAGGCATTGAGATGTTAGTGACCTCACTCGTTTCCTCCTCCTCCTGATGCTCCTCCTCCTGAAGCCCCTCCTCCTGATGCTCCTCCTCCTGATGCTCCTCCTCCTGGGAGGGCGGCGCCTCAGTTCTCCCTCGCCAAGGCGATGGCTGTTTATCAGGCGGCTCTTCTGATTCGCTGTCGTCTGAAGAGTTCCCAGAATCTTCTGCAGGAAGAGAGCAGTGATTGGTTAAATCATCAGTGCTGCGACTGGATGGTAAATGAGAAGCAGCAGTTTGTGGTTCTCACCGATGGACCCTCGGTCCGAGTCGGACATGCCCGACGTTCTCCTGGTTCTCCTGCGAGGAGTTCCTGCAGAGAGACGACACGTCAGAGGACACACACACTTTCACCACCAGGAGGAGCTGTTACTGACAGGAAGTGATCACGCTTTGTAGTCACCGCTGGTAGCTGAGTCATGTGACTGATAAGAACCAATCAGGAAGAGAACGACTGCGTCATCGATTACAAAAGTCTGGATTTCTGTTTGTCCTACAGCTCAACCCCGGGTCTCGAACTAACGGCCGAACCGCGCTGACCACGTCCGATCTGAGAAGCTCAGCAGGGTCGGGCCTGGTCAGCACTTGGATGGGAGACAGCCTGGGAATACCAGGTGCATTAAGCGGGACACTGGTTGAGGGGATAGAGCCCGGTGGTTCGATCCCAGTCCTGCCCACCTGCATGGCCATGCAAGATACTGAACCCCAAGTGGCCTGCCGCTATGCACTGTGGTGTGATTGGCCATAAACTGTACTGTTAGAAAAGATCTGTATAACTACAGAACATTTAGTAAACTCAGGATTCGTGTGGACGCCGGGTGGAACTACACCACCAGTGAAAAGCCGTAGTGTGTCTTACCGTCTCCGTTGGCCAAGCTGGAGGACGTCTCGGTTCTGCTCTTTCCGTTGGACCGGCCCTCGCTGCTTGGCGTCTTGGAGACGCTGCGGCCGGCAGAGCCCGGTGGAGTGCTTCTCATCTGAGGGCGCCCTCGCTTCGCCCCCGGTGGCTTCACCGCGGCCTCATCCCTCTCCACCTCCTCTTTGTTCTGCTGAGGAGACAGGTTTCGTTAGCAGGAAGTCACATGATCAGTCTGATAATTGAGACCAAGTGTCCTCATGGTCTTCATGGTGGTATCATGTAGCGCTGAGGATCAGTCCATCAAGAGATGTATTTTGATGTTTAAAATATTTCCTGGTTCCAGTGAGGATTGAATTTTAAATATGATAACTGTTTGATCATCCTATGGTCGTGTTGCACTGTGGAGGACGGACATGAGGACGGACAGAGGGCGTCCTCACGTCCGTCCCCAGTGAACAAGTCAATGTTGAGGCCTGGACATTGTCTTAGGTTGAAATGTTACAATAAAGAATAAAAAACTGATGGTTACACAACTTATGTAAACGTAGCTGTTGCACTGAGGTTGTGAGATGTTTGACGATTCGAGTGTAAACGATCGTTAAGAACTCAGAAAGTTCTGTGACCTCACTGCTGTGCGTCCTGAGACGCTCCCGAGGAGGCGCCCCCCCCCCCCCGGCTGCTGACTGGACAATCAGAACCGTTCACAGCATCACGCCATCGACAGTTTACATAACCAGGCTGAGCTCAAGGGAATCTCACCTTCACCTTCTTCCTCTGTCTCTTCTTCGTTCCTTTCTCCACGGGCCAGATGATCCTGTCGGCCTTCACCCACTCGTCGTACCTGCGGAGCAGAAACATCTGCCTCACACACTGCTGACGAGACGACAAGTGCTGACGTGCGTAACTAATCAGACCAAGACATCTTTGAAACCAGCAGGACAGGCAGAAACAAAAGGCGAGGCCTCCTCCATGTTAGCAGCCGGGGCCGGGGACACAGGGTGATGGTCTTGATCTTGTCAGATGTGTCCCTCACTGAGGACTCAACCTCTGACCCACACTGACCTGACGTTCCAGCCGTAGTAGTGAACCAGGTAGACCGGCTCCCCGTTGTCCAGGTCCGTCTTCTTGATGTGAGCTTCGTAGATTTTCTGAGTTTTTCCTCGGCCGTACTTCACCCTGACCTTCGTCCCCGTCACTGAGTCTCCATCCTCATCATCCTCACTCCTGTCACAGACACAGGATCAGTGTTAGTGTTGAAGCACCTGAATTGTCTCTGAGGCTTCATCCTTCAACAACCTGTATCAAATCAGGGCTGGAAAGTAATAGAGTACATTAAGTTAAAGAGTAACTGAGCAGCAGGCGGCTGTAACCTGCGTCCACAGGCAGGATCAGGTCGGTGATCTGACCACAGCTGTGACACCTGACCTGAGGTCCCTGTGTCCGGGGGAAACTCATGACAGTGATCACCAAAGGATTTCTGAGTCAAAGAAAAATAATTTCTCACCTCTACAACATTTCTTCAATCACAAAACTGTTGATACCAGTATTCTCCGTTCAGAGGCGTTAGGGGAACTGCCTCACCTGAAGGAGCCATGATTATTTATGTGATTATGTTCCGGTCTCACCTGGCTCCTCTCCTCCTCTCCAGCTCATCCTCATCCTCATCTTCATCGTCATCATCCTCGTCCTCAGAGCCTTTCTCAAAGTCGTCCATTCTTCTGTGGCTGCGTCTCCTCACCTCCCTCTGCTCCTCGCTGTTCTCTCCTCTTTTCTCCGGCCTGGAGGAGGAGTCAGTCTCTGCTTTCAGCGGCGTGCCCACACACCTCCTCCTCCCCTGAGACAGACACACAGCTTCAGTCTGTGGACTTCAGTTCTAAAACAGGGTCACACTTGTTTTCAGATGCTGTTACCACCAGCAGCTCTGAACTCGGCAGTAGAATTGTTCCTCCATCGTATCTGATGGTGTTCTTTCCACCTGTGATGTCACTTTGTGGAAAATCTTTAAATGCTTCTTATTTCTAAAATCTGCAGAATCTCAGCTAAAAGGTTCTGTAAGTCCATAAACCAAAACAACTGATACGTTTTTAAATCATCTTACATCAAAGTTACAAAAATCTACACTTTTATAATTTATTAACTTTGTTATTTTGAGATATGAGCCTGTCTCCAGAGCCACGATCACCTCCTTTAGTACCACATGTAACAAGATGTGATGACTTCATGACAAGCGTCCAACATGAGGACAGAGGACAGAGGACAGGGGCCAGGGGACAGGGGACTCGACCTTGTGCCACTCCACACTCCAGTCCAGTGGGTGGCACTTAAACCTATGGACTCGCTGGTCAAACCCCATTAAACACAAGGAAGAACCTTCAGGCTCTTGTCAGCTGAAGCATCAACAGCAGCTCAGTCCAAATAGATCTGATTCTAACCATCACTCAGGAATCAGCATCTAAATCTCAATGTGTTAAAAACTGTTTGAACTTTTAATAAAAAGCTCGGTGAATCTTTCACGTTCCGCAGAAAGATCCAGGTGAAAGTTTGGGACATGTTTCAAAGCGTTCTGATATTTCATGCGAGTGTTTTTCAGTCTCACCCTCGGGGACGTCTGAAGCTCCTTCATCTCCTCCTTCTCACTCGCACTGTCCGACTCCGCCTCCTCCCCCTTGTCGTCAACAGGCTCCGCCTTCACATGTTGCGTTGGGGGCTCTGTGGGCTCCACCCCTGCTGTCGCCGGGTTGTCTGGTGTTGTGGGAGGGCGGGGGTTGTTGTGATGGATGGTCCTGAAGGTGATGGAGGCGGACCGGCAGTACTCCTCGAACCCGTACAGGTACCTGAGATGAGAAGAGTTCAACCAGAGGAGAGAGAGACGGGAAACGGATCAGAAGCGTTTGAGGAAAGCTTGTTCCAATCTGTCCTCCAACGTTTCATACGGAACCAAAACACGTTCATCAAATCTTGATGTACAAGACACTGAACCCGGTTCTGTCTGCGGTGTCACAACCATGGGTTCAATTCACAGTTTCAGACGCACAACTCATCTTTCACCCTCTGTGAACCACCACGTGTTGGTGTGAGGGGCCAATAGATTGAAGAGTTCACTGGGTTGAGTGACAGCTGAAGAAGTGCTGGAGGGGGGGCTAGTGGTTCTGAACCAGAGGAGAGCAGGAAGTGTTCGTACTGTCAGGGCTTTTCTTAGCTTAGGCCTGTTTGAGGGAATTAACCACAGCATGTACATCAACTGGGATGGAACCAGTGAGACGCATGTTTTTCAGTCCTAACATGTCCTTATTCAAATCCAGTGTCAAACCTGAGATAACGTGTGAAACTCCTGAGCCAGTTGTTGGTTCCAGACCATCAAGAGCCACTTTACTCCCTCAACAGAACCATAGCACTGGACCAGAACTGGGTCAGTGATGCACTGGTCAAAATTCCTTGTTTTCTTCAAACGTGACGGGGACTCTGGGGCAGAACGGACCAGTGAGTCCTGATCACATCACACACATGACATGAGTCACAGTTGAAAATAATCTGATCAGACCTTCCCCCCCCGCTGAGATAAAGAAACCCTGAGGTCAACATTCTGGAAAAAAATATAAACCCTCTCGTGAGCTTGCTAAGATTTATCTCCCGTCAGTTTCCTCCGGTTGCTCCTGAGGTTTCACATTGTGTTCACAGGAACGAGGCCGACGACAACTTGCTAACATTTCCTCCGGCCACTCAGTGTCTCCAGCACGGAGACTGAAGCCACGTGAGCTGAGGTGAGGGAGCAGCTGGGTTCTCTTACTTCCTGTAGGCCGTCTTGACGTTGTAGGATGCAGCAGAGTTCAGGATGGGGATCCCCAGATCCATGTAGACCTGCTTCCACACAGTCCCGGACTCAATCTACACAGACAGACAGACACACACAGACAGACACACACAGATCAGAGCTCGTCAAGCTTTGGTGAGACAGCCAAGAGGAAGTGACATCACAGGACTTCAGTCCAGTGTGCGACACCTTTCTCTGCATCATCACACCTGGTCATCAGCAGGTCACATGACCCACTGAGCTCCTTAAAGAACATGAAGCTGTCTCACACACAGATTTGCATGTTCATGTATTAACTGCATCTACAACATATCAATACATTAATGAAAGGTATGAGTGCTATGAAATACAAAATGACAGCTACAGGTCATGATCAGTGTTAAGAGAAACATTAGAGGAAACCAGAATGTGAATCCCTTCAGACCTGCACTTGGTCAGCTGACTATCGGATTCAATGTCCATTAGACTTTAAAACAAACTCCACCCGGCCCTCAGTTTATGGGTATGTTTCAGACCTGAATTGAACCATAGATGTTTTCCTCACATGTTCCTCATATGTTCTCCAGGTTCTCTATGTGAGAACAAATGTCTGAGTACGAGTCTCTGGACATGTTCTGGATCTTCTCCTGCAGCCTCATGTTCAATGTGTGTAACATGTCAGAGTGAGTCCATGTGAGGAACCAGCAGGACAATGTGTGGAAGCTTCCCAGTGAGCGAGTGGACATGTTGATGAGTTTTCTAACACGTGACGTGAAACTGGAAGAACACAAACATCTCAGGATGAAGAAGAGGAGCCGGACACGAAGAAGACAAAGACGTCAACTTGGAAAGAAGAGTAGATTCCAGAGCTTTTGGTGATGAGGGACAGACAGACAGGTGGACAGTCCTCACCTTGTGGCAGCCTCCCAGGTGAAAGACCAGTCTGAAAAGCTTAAAGAGGTTCAGGTCCTTGTAGCCCAACACAGGAGGTTTGTTGATAGGAGTTCCTGTGAGACAGACAGATGTTGTGTTAGCCATGAAGGACGTGGTTCTACACTAATGTCCACGGGTCTGAGAACCACATGAGGTCAGACACACACATGGTTCCTGCTGACCAACACTCAGCCTCCCAGTCCGGGGACATGTTTGATGGTATTGTTCAGCACTTCAGTCGTCCCACCTCCACCAACCATTTGTCCAAACTGAATTTGAAACCATGAACACAAACTGCGACAGTGACTCTTGTGGGACTCACCTCTGTCCTCCATGAACTTGTAGAGCTGTTGCAGGAAGTGGTCCCTCTCCTCCGGGTCAGGCTCCTCCTCCGGCTGCACACAAACACAGGGAGGTTAGAATCTGACCCCCACAGCAGCCTCAGTCATCAGCATCTTCAGACTCTCACCTCCTCTTTTATGTGCTTCTTCTTTTTCTTCTCATCTTCGTCGTTGTCCTCCTCGCTTTCCTTCTCCTCTCCTTCATCCTCATCGTCACTGGAGGACGAGTCCAGGATCTGACTCATGTCCATCTTCCACACATCTGGAACCTCCATACTCCTCAAGAACATCTGGGCTGCTTCTAGACCTACAGGACAGGGAGAAGGAGGTGAAAGGACATGGGATGGAGGGGAGGAAGGCGTGTAAGCAGGAGGAAGAAGAGAGGGGAGAACAGAAAAGAGGAGCAGTTGAAAAAAAGGGAGACAGAATAAGCAGCACTGAGCTCTGGCAGAGCCCAGCGCCCAGGTGCATTGTGGGGGTTGTAGTGTCTCACCTGTCCTGTTGGATAACTCAGACTTGGCGATGCTGATGGAGTTGACTGGGTGGACATGTCTCCTAGCCACTGTGTGGCTGAGGGACAGAACAGCAGGAGGGAGAGAGAGCTGATCAGTTTCTGATCAAAGATCAATTATAATATTAATAATACATAACAAGTGAACTCACAACTTGGAGTCATTGAACGATCGGACCAGACACTGATCCTTCTTCACCACGAGCTCATCGTTACAGCTCGGAGACACCACCTGCAGGACAGACACACACCTGCAGTCAGAGCCTGCTCATGTGACACACAGGTGGAGGTGTGTGCTCATGTGACAGACAGGTGGAGGTGTGTGCTCATGTGACAGACAGGTGGAGGTGTGTGTGCTCATGTGACAGACAGGTGGAGGTGTGTGTGCTCATGTGACAGACAGGTGGAGGTGTGTGCTCATGTGACAGACAGGTGGAGGTGTGTGTGCTCATGTGACAGACAGGTGGAGGTGTGTGTGCTCATGTGACAGACAGGTGGAGGTGTGTGTGCTCATGTGACAGACAGGTGGAGGTGTGTGTGCTCATGTGACAGACAGGTGGAGGTGTGTGTGCTCATGTGACAGACAGGTGGAGGTGTGTGTGCTCATGTGACAGACAGGTGGAGGTGTGTGTGCTCATGTGACAGACAGGTGGAGGTGTGTGTGCTCATGTGACAGACAGGTGGAGGAGACTCATGTGATAGACAGGTGGAGGTGTATCTACCATAGCCAGGTACCAGCTGCTGGGCTCCTCCTCGTTCTCGATGCTGCAGACTTTTCCCAGCAGCTCATCGTTGAGCCTCCTCCTGTCGTCCTCCTCATCCTCACTGGACGAAGGCTCATTCTCCTCCTCAGCACTGAGACAGAGAGAGAGAGAGATTAGACAGAGTCGGGTGCAGCAGCTTTATATAACTGAACAATATGTAAAATAAACTCACACAGCTTGAGAAGAACGCCGTCCACCACGGTTCGACTTCTTGTTGATGACCGGAGTCCCGAAATGCTCCGGGTTTGTTAGAGGCAGCTGGTCCAGAGTCTGGGGGTAGAGGAAGACATGTATTTAAATAACACTCAGAAAGAGTCAGATGCTTTAGTCCAGGTGGAAGGATACAGGCCTGAGAAGTAGTCCCTCCGTCTGAGTGGGACTCACCTCGCTCTCTGCAAAGTGTCTCTCTCCCTTCAGACACAGGGACGTCCGCCGCAGCGTCTTCTCGTCTCCGTCATCAAACACTGGAACACAAAGACGCAGAGTCAGCAGAGACTCACAGGAGCTGGTTCACACGCAGTGACCAGGTCAGCTGGCGGGGGGGGGGGGTCAGACAGCCAAGAGAAAATGTGACATCACATGATATCAGCTCGTTTAGCGAAACCTTTCTCAGCATCATCACTCCGCCCCCCCACAGCCAATTAGAACGTCTGCACTCATCCAGCCAATCACAACACTTTCAGACAGCCAATCACTGTGATACCAGAGTGGAAAGGACGCTGATGACTTGTTGATTTCAAAGTCACTATATTAAATATTTGTGTATTAGTGTAAGAGCTCTGTGAGGAGAGGAGTACAAGTCCCACTGGGAGCAGCGTGGACCAATGGGCAGACTGGTCAGACACTCACCCACAGTGTAGAGACTGGCGTCTGTCAGTTTGCTGATGATGGCCTCGCTGGATAAACCCTCGTTGGTCTTCACCTCCACAGTGGAGCCCACCTGGAGCACAGAGGCAGCATCTTTAACACACATTCATTATTTAATTCCATTGTTGTGGCCGAGCAGGAAGGAAGCACGATGAGCACTGACTCGACTGTGTGTGGGATCTACGGTTTAAAGAAATGCAAAATAATAAAACGATACATAGAGGGGGAGATATTAAATCATTTAAAAGTCTAATCCAGCCTAGACCATGAGAACAGCTGTAAACATCTGGTCACGTGATGAACTGTGTGCTCTTACCCTCAGAGCTCCTTTCACCTGGTCGTCCTGCACCACCTGGGACGTGCTGTCCCCTTTGAGAGTCACCTGGAGAAGAGACAGGAGCGTGAGGAGGGAGACAGCTTCACCTGCATGTCCACTGGGTTGAACCGTGTGGACATGCTGCTCAGAATGTCTGAGGTTTAGAGAAACAGCTGATTCATGTTCTGTCTGATGACTGATTCCCAGCTAATCTGGTCCACATGCCAAAGTGTCATTGGGCCAGACATTGAAACCCAAATAGCTTGTGATGGCTCAGTGTGAAGGAGATGGACGACTGACAGTCAAAGCTCCAGAGAGAAGCACTGAGCTGTGTCCAGACACGACCAGCGGAGCACAGAGTAAACAGGAAGTAGACTGTCTCTGCAGCTGGCTGCTTAGTGACTGAAACTCCTCTGAAGGAGGAAGTGAAGGTGACGAGTCAGAGACAAGGTGGAAGCGTAACTGACAGGAAGTGTTACTGACAGGAAGTGTAGCTGACAGGAAGTGTTACTGACAGGAAGTGTAGCTGACAGGAAGCGTTACTGACAGGAAGTGTAGCTGACAGGAAGCGTTACTGACAGGAAGTGTAGCTGACAGGAAGCGTTACTGACAGGAAGTGTAGCTGAAAGGAAGCGTTACTGACAGGAAGTGTAGCTGACAGGAAGCGTTACTGACAGGAAGTGTTACTGACAGGAAGTGCGACTGAAAGGAAGTGTTGCTGAAAGGAAGTGTTAGCGACGCTTTGTGACAGAAGAAAAAAACAACTCAGAAATCTAATGTAATTAAATGTTGAATCCTTGTGAACCCCTCCATCGTATCACTGTCCCGACACAGTCGTCATGAAGGGACACACTGCACACGCCTGTAGGTCTGAACTCAACAGTGAAGAGCCGACCACGTCTCGTGAAGCGAGCGGTGTCCTCGCCGGTGTTGTCCCGGGTTCGTTACCTCACATTTCTTCAGCGAGAGCCATTTTCTTTACAGTAACATACAAACCAAAGTGAAGAGCTGAATGAGAGTGGAGACAGGTGAGGTCAATGGAAACTAGAAAGCAGGAGATCCCCTGATATCAATCTAATCACCTGGTGTTCAATTTACATTAACTCTGTCTTCACAGTGAGCCGAGGTTCACCTGGCAGGGGATTGGTCAGACAGCCAAGAGAAAATGTGACATCACATGATATCAGCTGATTTAGCGAAACCGTTCTCAGTATCATCACTCCGCCCCCCCCATAGCCAACTTGGTCGTGCACGTCACTTCTAAAGTGTTTAAATACATGTTTCATGAACTCTCGTGAGGATCCAACTATCACCAAGTGAACTAGTGTACGTGTCCTAATAGCTTTTGACCCGTGATGGTGTTTATTGTTAACGTGTAAAGAAAGCGCAACAAGAAGGTTGCCGGTTCAAACCCCACTCTTCCCCATCTGCATGCCGAAGTGTCCTTGGAAAGATACTGAACCCCTAAATGGTCCCTCATAAATGTTGAGCATAATAATTGTAAGTCGCTTTGGACAAAAGTGTCAGCCAATTGACATGTAATGTAAAGTGCAGGTAGGCGGGGGGGGGGGGGGGGGGGTACAAGGACACCGGACCTATACACTGGGTCTGCCCTGATCCTGAAGCTGCCAACAAGTGATTGGTGTTTAGCTGGGTACAAAGCCTGACCTTGATTCAAGATAATACTGTTGTACCAGAAACCCTAACACTACTTTGTTTTCATAATGGTTGGAAGGTGTAATCCTGATTAAATGAAGCGTGCAGCCCAAACGCAGACGCCACTGTGATCAGGTGTGACTCTTCTCTTTCACAGGACTCAGACAAACTGCTCTGGTCCAAACGTGCACTTCCTGTCAGACGTCCACCTGCTGCCTGTGTCTCACCTTGACCTTCACCATGCGCTTCACAGTCTTGATCTTGGCCTCGCAGAAGGCTCCTCTGTACTTAGCACTGACGTCCGTCCCCACCGTCAGGTGAGCAGGCTCGTCTGCTGCCTGAAACACACAAACACAACATCAGGACTCACACATCCCTCTGAGGAACATCAGCTACACAACAGAGACAGGCTAACACTGCTGGTGACTGGTCTGACTCACCTGAACCCAGGAGTGTTTCTATTTGAGGTTCACACAAACTGTCACATGGCTAACCTGACCCTAACGTCCCGTCTGTCCCTGACACTTCTCACCTGCAGCTTCTGTTTCCTCTGCATTAGTGAGTTTCCAGGATCACATCATATCTACAACAGATGTTGATATGTGAAAGAACAGCTCATGACTGAAAACAGCTTTTAAGGGTTTCAGCTTCAAGTCGGTAGATCTGCAGATTCTTTTCTGGGACGTTATTAGTTCTATAAAATGTTGAAAACAATTAGAAGACAAGCTGAGATATTCCAGAAGCTTGTTTTATCTGATCTAGAAAACTTAAATACTGCTTTGGATCCATATGAGACCAGGAGCAGCCTCAGACCTGCACCGTGAGGAAGAGGGAGGATTTAAACTGAACTTCACGAGCAGCTGATGAAGAGTTGTGTGTTCTCGGCCTGTGTGTGATGAAGGAGGTGAAGTGTGGTGTGACACGTGACTCCAGACATGAAGAAGAGGAGCAGCTCCTCCAGCACTCACCTTCATCTTCACTGCTTGAGTCCGGCTCGACACGGACGATCACTGAAACACAAACAGCAGCGGGTCAGTGTTGTTAATGATGCTAAGCTAAAAACTAGCCTCGGACTTCTGCTAGCTCAGGCATTCTTCTCGGTGCAGCCCCCCCCCCCCTCCCAGCCCGGATCTCATATGTGGCACCGACAGCTCCATGAACCCGGAGAGCCATAGTCCCTGGGACCGGCCGTGGAGCTGCTTCCTCCGAGCCAGGGGAGACGAGGCGGCGGCTCGCAGGAGGGACGCGGGCGGAAGCAGCTCCGGACGAGCCGGGCTGTCCTTCCCGCTCCGCTCCCAGCTCCTCTGAGTCACGTCGCCATCACTGCTCACCATGTCAGCTCGGCTAGCTCGGCTAACTTTACCGTACCCTCCAACGGCCGCTAGCCGCCCGCCGCCGGGGGAGAGTCCCGGTCACCGCGACCCCACCGAACCACGACACCGACCGGACCTAAACAGCGGCTGTGTGCCTCGGTGCGAGGGGGGGAACGAGCGGAGGCTCCACTCTTCGCTCCGGAGCTAAATTTAGCCACCTGGCTAACTGGCGACGGAACGAGCAGTGTGATCCTGCGGGGATTCGAACCGTTGCTCCCCGAGGACAGGAACCGGACCCCGGAAGCCCCAGCGCCTTGTGGCGGACAAACCAAGTTTCCATTAACCGAATCAGAACCAAAGTTATTTATTTAATAAGTGTCGCTTCCACAAAGGCGCAGCAGCTCCACATTGCTCCACTCAAACACCCGCCGTTCACCGCGCTGCGCTCGGCTCGACCTCCCCTTGCGACCCGCCCGGCCCCCAGCCCCGGTGGACCGGCTGGTTCCGCCGGTTCTCGGTACCGAGTCTGTGGAGAATCTGCGGGTTTTACTCACGGTCGCGGCCGCGGCTGCTTCCTCTCGAGCTCAGAGACGATCCACGAACAACAAGCTGTTGAGCTCGGCTCTGTTTCCTCACACGTGATTGGCTGCTACGACATTGGTCGTTCCACAAAAGAAATCTGATTGGTCGTAATAATCCTCGATTCTAATTGGCCGTTCCTCTTCTGGTGTCGCTATTTGTCGATACGAACCCGGCGCCACAAGGGAAATGACGCCATCGGCTGCGGGGTCATCCAATCAGAGGAGAGCTTGAAAGAAAACCCGCCCACTGGAGCTCACAATTGGCCTCGCTCGTGTTTTCCCAGCAACGACGCGTCGCTATTGACTCAACGGGCTTCCTTGTCTGTGCGAAGCCCCGCCCCTATACGTGCTGGGAACTCGCGCACCAAACTCCATTCAAAACACGGAGAGTTAAAATGTCGCCCATCAACATGTGAACAACATGTGAACAACATGTGACATCATCCGTCACTCATGAAACCTGCACGGGTTCTACGGGTCTGTGACGTCACCGGCTCAAGGAAACACGTCAAACTGCGAAGTTTCTTCTGAAACACGTGGTGTCTGTCACGTGACATGAAGTGAGAACCAGCACTGGACCCTCACGCACTTTAATGACGTGGGGCCGTGCGTGAGACTCACGTTCTTCACGGTTTCATTTCTGATCCGGAACAAGTTAAGAACAGTGGGCGGGACCTCCACGCTTTTACGTAAAAGGTTCAATGTGACGTCAGAGCCCTGGATGTCGTTTTCCTATGCGGGAACATGGAGGTGATTTGTAACAGACACGTGGCCCCTCATTGCGGGCAGGGGCGTGCACACACAGTACGAGGGCTGAGAGGAATGTCCTTATGAGTGGACATCATGTGAAGGTGTGAGAGGAGGCGGAGTCACATGAGGGTCACAGGGCTTCACCTTTAGGACTGGCTGCAGGATGTCCTGAAGAGGACACATCTCAGAAGCTGTGGTCTGAGGGGGCCCCTGCAGTCAGGGAGGAGGTTCTGAGCTGCACAGGAATCTGTCACCATCAGAATCAGCTTTATTCATGTAGCTGCTTTCTAAACAGCACCAGCTGCTGGACAGGTAAACAAGGAGTCACAAGCAAAGAAGCTCTTCAACTGTTTTCAAACTTTATTTATTTTCTCAAATCAAAAGTGAACAATATAAAAGATTGAGGGCAGAGTCCGAGATGTGGGCGGGGACGCAGGGGGACGGGTCTACATGTTGTCTTCATCAGAGTCGTCGTCCTCCTCTAAAGAATCCTGAGAAGACAAACACCAGAATCACAGACTGAAGAAACGGATCCAACATGAGAATGGAGGTGGAGCTGAAGGTGGACTCAGGAGGGACCTGCTCACCTTGGCGTATTTCTCGGCTTCCTCTCGAACATCTTTAGGTACCAGCTCGTGTCGTCCATTTGTGACTGGAGGGGAGAGGACAAGACACAATAAGTGGAGAGACTGGAGGAGCGACAGACAAATGGACAGACGGGTACAAGGAGAAGACGAGCACACCACCGACTGGTTCTTACCTTCTCCGACCCAGCTGAGCTCCAGCTCAAACGATTTGTCCTTCACTTCGTCATGAACGATGTAGATTCTGGACAAATGAGACGGGACAGATTCAGGGTCGGGCCGTGACAAGAGAATAAAACACACGTGTTGTTACAGGAGCTCCAACATGTGATGCTCTGATGACAGGAACCTTTCTGCTGCATCATCTAGAAGCTTCACAGTTTCCTTTGGTGGATCATCATGTGCACCTGATGACACTTCATACAATGGGACCAACGCAGATTCTGCTCACTTCAGGGTTCTGAAGGTTTTTAACGAGTTACATTTAGAACTTGAGACCATAATGAAGGAAATTTAAGATTCATGATATGAAGGAATATCTGAGTCCCACAACCACTGACACTTCCTCACAACTGAAGATGAAGAAGTGGAGTAGAAAATAAACCTGAAAACCCCAGGTTCTCTCTCAGACCACAAGGCAGCTGGAATCATATCTGAGATCAGTTCTAACCAGGTGTTGATCAGTTATCATTTCATGTTTGTAGTTTTATTACAGCGTGTTAATATCTGAATCACTGAGAAGGACCCAGGACACAGAGACATTACAAACTGTACATGACGAAAAAACATCTATCTTGAAAAGAAAAACAATAAATTCTAAAGAGAACTACTCGTATTGTTAAGAGTCCGTCAGTTCCACAGGACAGAAACAGACGTGGTGCCCCCCCCCCCCCCCCCCATGTGTCTCCGTGTTATATGATGAAGATGGAAGATTCTGATTCTTTCAACAAGTTCCTCACAGCAGGAGCACTGCACTGACATGGTTCATGTTCAACTGAAACTCCTTCATCTGACAAACAAACATTAAATCAACATTCAGATTCACGACTCATCTACTGAGCACGTTTCTATAGAGCTGCAGAGAAGGGGATCTCCCTGCTGCATGTGACCATCGGACTGAATGAATAAACTCACCTGCAGTTTGACCTCTGTCTTGACGGCTTGTTTTCTGATGAGGATCTACCATAGCCAGGTACCAGCTGCTCGGCTCCTCCTCGTTCTCCATGCTGCAGACTTTTCCCAGCAGCTCATCGTTGAGCCTCCTCCTGTCGTCCTCCTCATCCTCACTGGACGAAGGCTCATTCTCCTCCTCAGCACTGAGACAGAGAGACAGAGATTAGACAGAGTCGGGTGCAGCAGCTTTATATAACTGAACATACATGTGTAAAGACAATCACATTGGAAACGATGGCGACCGCAGAAACAACATGGAACACAAAGACGCCGAGTCAGCAGAGACTCACAGGAGCTGGTTCACACTCAGTGACCAGGTCAGCTGGCGGGGGGGCGGTCAGACAGCCAAGAGAAAATGTGACATCACATGATATCAGCTGATTTAGCGAAACCTTTCTCAGCATCATCACTCTGCCCCCCCACAGTCTGCACTCATCCGACCAATCACAACACTTTCAGACAGCCAATCACTGTGGTACCAGAGTGGAAAGGACGCTGATGACTTGTTGATTTCAAAGTCACTTTACTTAATATTTGTGTATTAGTGTAAGAGCTCTGTGAGGAGCACACACTCCTAAACACATGTTACACTTCACTTACATCTTTGTGGTAAATGACGGTGAAATGAGATTTTCAATGTGATCTCACTATATTCAAAATCCCGCTGTGAACCAATCAGAGAGGAGTACAAGCCCCACTGGGAGCAGCGTGGACCAATGGGCAGACTGGTCAGAGACTCACCCACAGTGTAGAGACTGGCGTCTGTCAGTTTGCTGATGATGGCCTCGCTGGATGAAGCCTCGCTGGTCTTCACCTCCACAGTGGAGCCCACCTGGAGCACAGAGGCAGCATCAGTAACACACGGTGGATTTAAGGTAAACATTAACACAATGGTCTCCAGCAGAGCTGCTGGTCTGGAACCATCACGATACCACAGCTCCTTCATCTGGAGGAGATCCCACATTTGTATGAAACTCATGTTAAATGAGAATAACTATAAAAAACAGTTGCAGGGGATTGGTCAGACAGCCAAGAGAAAATGTGACATCACATGATATCAGCTGATTTAGCGAAACCGGTCTCAGTATCATCACTCCGCCCCCCCACAGCCAATCAGGACACGTGCAGGCTGCATCTCAGAGGAACTGTTAGTTCTTAAAGCTGCACAGGGTGAAACAGGTGAACACACAGAACCACCAGTGAACTGACCTCAGATCAGAAGAGGACTTGAATCCATCATTTGAAACCAGCGTGTTAACACAAAAATCTGGAGTTTAGACTCCAGGTCTTTCTAGAATCTTTCTTTAGTTAATCAACAAATCATTTCAACTGCTCTGATGATAAAACAAAGTGTGGAGCTGAGGACTGATCCTGAATCAGTGGCTCGGTCACTTTGACCCTGAGGTCCTGGTCGTGCACGTCACTTCTAATGTGTTTAAATACATGTTTCACAAACTCTCATGAGGATCCAACAAACACAAGTGAACTAGTGTACGTGTCCTAATAGCTTCTGACCCGTGAAGGTGTTTATTGTTAACGTGTAAAGAAAATGCAGCTAGGCGCGGGGGGGCATGCAGCAGGGGGACACAGACCGGTACAAGGACACCGGACCTGTACTGTGGGTCTGCCCTGATCCTGAAGCTGCCGGGGCAGTGATTGGTGTTTAGCTGGGTACAAAGCCTGACCTTGATTCAAGATAATACTGTTGTACCAGAAACCCTAACACTACTTTGTTTTCATAATGGTTGGAAGGTGTAATCCTGATTAAATGAAGCGTGCAGCCCAAACGCAGACGCCACTGTGATCAGGTGTGACTCTTCTCTTTCACAGGACTCAGACAAACTGCTCTGGTCCAAACGTGCACTTCCTGTCAGACGTCCACCTGCTGCCTGTGTCTCACCTTGACCTTCACCATGCGCTTCACAGTCTTGATCTTGGCCTCGCAGAAGGCTCCTCTGTACTTAGCACTGACGTCCGTCCCCACCGTCAGGTGAGCAGGCTCGTCTGCTGCCTGAAACACACACAAACACAACATCAGGACTCACACATCCCTCTGAGGAACATCAGCTACACAACAGAGACAGGCTAACACTGCTGGTGACTGGTCTGACTCACCTGAACCCAGGAGTGTTTCTATTTGAGGTTCACACAAACTGTCACACCTCTAAGTTGGGAGGGGGGGGGGGGGGGGGGGGAAATCGATTCAGTTACGAATCTCAATTCTTGTGAATGATGATTTTTCTAAATCGCCACGCTGCCTCGCAAATCGATGTTTTGTCTGTAGCCTACTTTCAATTATTCTATTCAAGGCAGAAGAAAACGTTGCCTCTCATAATCCTACAGACGGAGCAATGCAATCTGTTCCTTCAGGATTTGCTTCTTGGCTAGAAGCGCAGCTAGTGGACAAGTAGTCCTCTTGGAAAATGAAAGAAAACATAGATCGCACTAGTCAGTCAGTGAGCGAGTCAGTAAGTGAGCGAGTCAGTAAGTGAGCCAGTCAGTCAGTCAGTGAGCGAGTCAGTCAGTGAGCCAGTCAGTCAGTGAGCCTGCTTTAGCGGCACCGACAGTCAGTCGCTCACTTGGTTCCCTCTCCGTCTCGAGGTCCGCCCCTCTGAGGGATTTCACTTCTCCACCTCTACCGTGGTTTCAGATTTGTCTCGTCGGCTCCTCCTCACTCCTTCCTTCCTTCGCGTACTTCTGATTCCCATCCCCCCCCCCCCCACTGATGCAGAGGATGTCTGACCCAGACTTAAGACAAACCTCCGGAAAATGTTCGGACTCAAATTATCTCAACGATCCAGAGTTCCTGAGATGAGCCTCTGTCCTGTTTCATCCTCTGCTGTGAACATTCAGACAAATAAAGAGGAGGTCACCTGATTTCAATCTCATCGCCTGGTGTTTCATTATAATTAACTTCTTGTTCAGTGAGCCGAGGTTCAGGTGGCGGGGGGGGGCGGTCAGACAGCCAAGAGAAAATGTGACATCACATGATATCAGCTCATTTAGCGAAACCTCTCAGTATCATCACTCCGCCCCCAACAGCCAATCAGGACGCTGATGACTTGTTGATTTCAAAGTCACTGTATTAAATATTTGTGTATTAGTGTAAGAGCTCTGTGAGGAGCACACACTCCTAAACACATGTTACACTTCACTTACATCTTTGTGGTAAATGACGGTGAAATGAGATTTTCAATGTGATCTCACTATTTTCAAAATCCCGCTGTGAACCAATCGGAGAGGAGTACGAGCCCCACTGGGAGCAGCGTGGACCAATGGGCAGACTGGTCAGAGACTCACCCACAGTGTAGAGACTGGCGTCTGTCAGTTTGCTGATGATGGCCTCGCTGGATGAAGCCTCGCTGGTCTTCACCTCCACAGTGGAGCCCACCTGGAGCACAGAGGCAGCATCAGTAACACACGGTGGATTTAAGGTAAACATTAACACAATGGTCTCCAGCAGAGCTGCTGGTCTGGAACCATCACGATACCACAGCTCCTTCATCTGGAGGAGATCCCACATTTGTATGAAACTCAAGTTAAATGAGAATAACTATAAAAAACACAGTTGCAGGGGATTGGTCAGACAGCCAAGAGAAAATGTGACATCACATGATATCAGCTGATTTAGCGAAACCGTTCTCAGTATCATCACTCCGCCCCCCCACAGCCAATCAGGACACGTGCAGGCTGCATCTCAGAGGAACTGTTAGTTCTTAAAGCTGCACAGGGTGAAACAGGTGAACTCACACAGAACCACCAGTGAACTGACCTCAGATCAGAAGAGGACTTGAATCCATCATTTGAAACCAGCGTGTTAACACAAATATCTAGAGTTTAGAATCCAGGTCTTTCTAGAAACTTTCTTTAATCAAGAGGGGGGATTTAAACTGAACTTCACGAGCAGCTGATGAAGAGTTGTGTTCTCGGCCTATGTGTGATGAAGGAGGTGAAGTGTGATAGTTTATACACATAATTTATAACTATATTACTGGCACCATCACCAATCTCTGCACCTTAAAACCGCTCGTAACTCTTCTACTGTATATATTGTTGTTTTTAATTTGTTATATTGTTGTTTGAAAAGTGCACCAACCACACCAAGGCAATTTCTTGTATGTGCAACTATACATGGCAATAAAGAATTCTGATTCTGATGTGACACGTGACTCCAGACATGAAGAAGAGGAGCAGCTCCTCCAGCACTCACCTTCATCTTCACTGCTTGAGTCCAGCTCGACACGTGACTCGGGCTGGTTTCCAGCTCGTTCTTCATCTCTGTAGAAAACACATGGTTGTGATTATTATTTCGTTCTTAAGCTTACACAATAAAATAATGTAACTTCAAAGACTTCAAAATCCCCGCGTGGCGATCAAACAAAATGGCGCCAGCATCGTGTTCCATGTTTCGCCGTGAACGTTAAATATCATTCAAAAACATATTAACAGTTAAAACCAGCAGCGCCGCTCACTACTTTGAACAACACGTCATTAAAACCTTTCATTTTTTAATAAGATTATAAAATATCGCGGAGCATTCAGCAGGTGACTTACCCTCAGCAACGTGCAGCCACACTGAGGGCGGAAGGGGTCGACCGGAAGTATACTCTTTCAGGGGAACGCAAAGGGTGACGCACAGCAACGTCATTTCCGGAGGCAGCCTCGGATCTCTGCTTGCCCATTCATTCTCCACCGGCTCCGGTCACTACGTCCAACCGGAGGAACGTTCGCTTTCCTCCGGGAAACCGCCCGCTCCTCTCCGCATGTAGCCGCTAGCTCGGGTGTTAGCCTGCTGAGCCACAGCTAGGCTAACAAGCTAACAGCGGCTAAACTGAAAGTGACCTAACGAGTGGTCCAGTTAGCCGTTAGCTCAGGTGTCACTCACGAAACCTGCACGGGTTTTACGGATCTGTGACGTCACTGGCTCCGGGGAACACGTCAAACTGCGAAGTTTCTTCTGAAACACGTGGTGTCTGTCACGTGACATGAAGAGAGAACCAGCACTGGACCCTCACGCACTTTAATGACGTGGGGCCGTGAGTGAGACTCACGTTCTTCACGGTTTCATTTCTGATCCGGAACAAGTTAAGATCAGTGGGCGGGACCTCCACGCTTTTACGTAAAAGGTTCAATGTGACGTCAGAGCCCTGGATGTCGTTTTCCTATGCGGGAACATGGAGGTGATTTGTAACAGACACGTGACCCCTCAGTGCGGGCAGGGGCGTGCACACACAGTACGAGGGCTGAGAGGAATGTCCTTATGAGTGGACATCATGTGAAGGTGTGAGAGGAGGCGGAGTCACATGAGGGTCACAGGGCTTCACCTTTAGGACTGGCTGCAGGATGTCCTGAAGAGGACACATCTCAGAAGCTGTGGTCTGAGGGGCCCCTGCAGTCAGGGAGGAGGTTCTGAGCTGCACAGGAATCTGTCACCATCAGAATCTGCTTTATTCATGTAGCTGCTTTCTAAACAGCACCAGCTGCTGGACAGGTAAACAAGGAGTCACAAGCAAAGAAGCTCTTCAACTGTTTTCAAACTTTATTTATTTTCTCAAATCAAAAGTGAACAATATAAAAGATTGAGGGCAGAGTCCGAGATGTGGGCGGGGACGCAGGGGGACGGGTCTACATGTTGTCTTCATCAGAGTCGTCGTCCTCCTCTAAAGAATCCTGAGAAGACAAACACCAGAATCACAGACTGAAGAAACGGATCCAACATGAGAATGGAGGTGGAGCTGAAGGTGGACTCAGGAGGGACCTGCTCACCTTGGCGTATTTCTCTGCTTCCTCTCGAACATCTTTAGGTACCAGCTCGTGTCGTCCATTTGTGACTGGAGGGGAGAGGACAAGACACAATAAGTGGAGAGACTGGAGGAGCGACAGACAAATGGACAGACGGGTACAAGGAGAAGACGAGCACAACACCGACTGGTTCTTACCTTCTCCGACCCAGCTGAGCTCCAGCTCAAACGATTTGTCCTTCACTTCGTCATGAACGATGTAGATTCTGGACAAATGAGACGGGACAGATTCAGAGTCGGGCCGTGACAAGAGAATAAAACACACGTGTTGTTACAGGAGCTCCAACATGTGACGCTCTGATGACAGGAACCATTCTGCTGCATCATCTAGAAGCTTCACAGTTTCCTTTGGTGGATCATCATGTGCACCTGATGACACTTCATACAATGGGACCAACGCAGATTCTGCTCACTTCAGGGTTCTGAAGGTTTTTAACGAGTCAAATTTAGGTTAATGTGGATTTGGTGACTCACATCTTGGCGACCTCCTTGACCAGTTCTCTGCACGTCATCTCCTTCATCTGACAAACAAACATTAAATCAACATTCAGATTCACGACTCATCTACAGAGCACGTTTCTATAGAGCTGCAGAGAAAGGATCTTCCTGCTGCATGTGACCATCGGACTGATTGAATAAACTCACCTGCAGTTTTTCAATCTCTGTCTTGGCGGCTTGTTTTGCTTTTCCGATGGCGCAGCCCCAGTAACCCTGAACACACAAACACAGTCAGCTTACTGGTCTAATGGGGAGTCAGACTGCTCAGTGAAACTGAAGGTAGGACGGTAACAATCATTACAATTTTGCAATCCGCAGCTTTGCATTACATTTTATATTTATGTTGATTCCTTCAGTGTTGATGTTTCAGGAGCTGAATTCTACTCAGGTCTCTTCCTCTCAATTCTCAACATATTCATATTTAAAGATACATCAAATATGACCCCATCTGTCAATAAAGACAATCTTTTAACAATCAGAACAGTCAGAACTGATTTAATTGAACTATTGAATATTAAATATATTTTTCATTATAAATCCACACTTCCCCATCACACCTGAGACCTTACCAAGTCCCTCAATGTACAGGGGCTCAAAGTTGGCTGGAATGTTAATCACACAGGTGTTTTCAGGAAGCACAGTGATGAGGTCATGTGTCTTATTTCTGATCTCATGCATCTTGTTGAAAGAGACACGGAGCTGGTGAGGAACAGTCGGGTTATTCTTTAGCTGAGCGCTCAGCCCGGCTCCTCACTGTTCTCACATGATGCTCTGACCTCCTGGGAACCCACACGACCAGATATTGATAATAAGTAACAGAAAAAGCCAATTTCCCCCCCGATTGTCTCATTTGCTGTTGTAGGTCATAAAGAGGCAATGATATTAAAATAAGGACGTTTTCTTCCAATTAAAAACTCCTTGTTGGGTTTTGAGATCCAGACATTTGACGAATAAAATCCTTCATCCGGTTGATCATTTATAAATTCATAGGATATGGAGATGCCCTTAGGCTGGAAAGGTTTTCTTTGTTTGACGACAGCAATCAATCGAGATGTCATTTCATGGAGGCACCATCATGACATCACTTAATAAGTGAGTTTCTTGCTAACTTCTGTCTGTCATCGCTAATCTGTCCCTTCCAGACTGCTGAATCTTCCTCGACCTCTTGATGCTGACCCCTGCTGTCAAGTGAAGTGACCACCATGTGTTGGACTCACGTATGAGATGCCTGACGGGTCGACCATGTAGAGCTGGGGACCGTCGTCTTTGTTGTAGGAGCCAAGGATGAAACTGCAGAGAGACAAACACTCAGAATTCAGAGCTCCTGGAAGTCTACATACATTTTATTTCCAGGCTCATGAGGTCATTGTGACCTCTGACCTCAATGTGGGTTCTAAATGAACATTTGTACCAAATTCGAATACGTTTCCCTCAAGACGTTCTTGATATATCGTGTCCCCAATAATGAGACGGACAGAACTGAAAACATAAAGCCTCCAACCACCGGGTGTCGCTGGCACGGAGACAAAGAGTCGGTACTCCGCAGAACCAGTTCACGTGAGCAGATGACAAATGTGCTGATTGTTTTCAGAATAAAGTGGCGTAGCTTGTTTCCTAATGACGACGGTAAGAAGACAAATGAGTTTAAAATATAAAATCAATGGGAGCAGGCAACTTCATTTGTGTTTCACATTTGATTCTTCTTTGACCTACAACTGAAAACAACAGAGTGGCCAAGCCGCTGTTCCCCGTGTTGTCCCTGAAGGCAGCAGCTGAGGCTGTGATGTGAAAAACAAGGTGGAGCTGTCTCACTCACCTGCAGCCGAACGGCCTGACGGCGCTGTACAGTGTGTAGGCGTGCACGTACATGGCCACTCTCTCAGACAGGTGCTGCAACAACAGGAAGAACAGTTAGCTTAGCATCAGAGCTGTGACTGTAGTCTGTATTGAACTGCATAAGATGGAGCGTCCACGGGCACATGTTGTTTAGCCTGGTCCTGAACCTCACATTTCTTTAGTTGGTGAGTGAAACACACACGGAAACAACTCAATGTACAGTGTGTGTTCCTGTGTGACAGCCAACAACAACAACAACAACAACAAGGGGCTGATCTGAGGCAAACCTTTACCTTCAGGGGAATGTCGTGTCCGTAGTTTGATCTGAAGCTGGAGGCCTCTTCTCTGGAGACTTCAGCCAGCGAGCGAGCGTCAGCCAACAGGCCAGCTACAGCCTGGACAGAGACAGAGAGACAGACAGGGAGACAGAGAGTGAGAGAGAGAGACAGAGGCAGAGAGAGAGAGAGAGAGAGAGAGAGACAGACAGACAGGGAGACAGAGAGTGAGTGAGAGAGACAGACAGAGAGACAGACAGGGAGACAGAGAGTGAGTGAGAGACAGAGAGAGAGAGACAGACAGGGAGACAGACAGGGAGACAGACAGAGAGACAGACAGGGCGACAGAGAGAGACAGAGAGGGAGACAGAGAGTGAGAGAGAGACAGACAGGGAGACAGACAGAGAGAGACAGACAGGGCGACAGAGAGAGACAGAGAGAGACAGAGAGAGACAGAGAGAGAGACAGAGAGTGAGAGAGAGACAGAGGCAGAGAGAGAGTGAGACAGAGACAGAGAGAGACAGACAGGGAGACAGAGAGTGAGTGAAAGAGAGAGAGACAGAGGCAGAGAGAGGGAGGGTTAGAGACAGAGAGACAAACAGGGAGACAGAGAGTGAGTGAGAGAGAGAGAGACAGAGAGACAAACAGGGAGACAGACAGAGAGACAGACAGGGAGACAGAGAGAGACAGAGAGTGAGTGAGTGAGTGAGAGAGAGACAGACAGGGAGACAGAGAGTGAGTGAGAGAGAGAGAGACAGAGAGACAAACAGGGAGACAGACAGGGAGACAGAGAGTGAGTGAGTGAGTGAGAGAGACAGACAGGGAGACAGAGAGTGAGTGAGAGAGAGAGAGACAGAGGCAGAGAGAGGGAGGGTTAGAGACAGAGAGACAAACAGGGAGACAGAGAGTGAGTGAGAGAGAGAGAGACAGAGAGACAGAGAGTGAGTGAGAGAGAGACAGAGTGAGAGAGAGAGAGAGAGAGAGAGAGAGACAGACAGGGAGACAGAGAGTGAGTGAGAGAGACAGACAGAGAGACAGACAGGGAGACAGAGAGTGAGTGAGAGACAGAGAGAGAGAGACAGACAGGGAGACAGACAGGGAGACAGACAGAGAGACAGACAGGGCGACAGAGAGAGACAGAGAGGGAGACAGAGAGTGAGAGAGAGACAGACAGGGAGACAGACAGAGAGAGACAGACAGGGCGACAGAGAGAGACAGAGAGAGACAGAGAGAGACAGAGAGAGAGACAGAGAGTGAGAGAGAGACAGAGGCAGAGAGAGAGTGAGACAGAGACAGAGAGAGACAGACAGGGAGACAGAGAGTGAGTGAAAGAGAGAGAGACAGAGGCAGAGAGAGGGAGGGTTAGAGACAGAGAGACAAACAGGGAGACAGAGAGTGAGTGAGAGAGAGAGAGACAGAGAGACAAACAGGGAGACAGACAGAGAGACAGACAGGGAGACAGAGAGAGACAGAGAGTGAGTGAGTGAGTGAGAGAGAGACAGACAGGGAGACAGAGAGTGAGTGAGAGAGAGAGAGACAGAGAGACAAACAGGGAGACAGACAGGGAGACAGAGAGTGAGTGAGTGAGTGAGAGAGACAGACAGGGAGACAGAGAGTGAGTGAGAGAGAGAGAGACAGAGGCAGAGAGAGGGAGGGTTAGAGACAGAGAGACAAACAGGGAGACAGAGAGTGAGTGAGAGAGAGAGAGACAGAGAGACAAACAGGGAGACAGACAGAGAGACAGAGAGAGACAGAGAGTGAGTGAGTGAGAGAGAGACAGACAGGGAGACAGAGAGACAGACAGGGAGACAGAGAGTGAGTGAGAGAGAGACAGAGGCAGAGAGAGAGAGAGAGTGAGTGAGAGACAGAGAGAGACAGACAGGGAGACAGAGAGAGAGAGAGAGACACAGAGAGTGAGAGAGAGACAGAGAGACAGAGAGAGAGAGACAGAGAGTGAGTGAGAGACAGACAGGGAGACAGACAGAGAGTGAGTGAGAGACAGACAGGGAGACAGAGAGAGACAGAGAGAGAGACAGACAGGGAGACAGACAGAGAGTGAGTGAGAGACAGACAGAGAGAGACAGAGAGTGAGAGAGAGACAGACAGAGAGAGACAGAGAGACAGAGAGTTAAACCCAGAGACACAGAGAGAGACACAGAGAGTGAGAGAGGGAGAGACAGAGATGACATCAGATGCACCAATCATGTTACTGTTCAATGCTTGTGTGTGTGTGTGTGTGTGTGTATATGTGTGTGTGTGTCTGTGTGTGTTTACCATGCCCACGTGTCTGTCGATGTTGAAGATGCGTTTGTTGGCTCCCTGTTCGTACAGTTTGGACAGAACAAGCTTCTCCACTGCGAACACAACACCATCCTTACAGCGGATACCTATGGCCGTGCTGCACATACACGCACACAAACAAACACACAATCAGACACACACATAGGATTGAGAAGGGTTCAGCCAATATTATCTTACATCTGTGTGACGGTGAATGTTCAGACTGGAAAAATCTATTTCCTGAGTTCACCAGCAATATTAAATCTAATGAAAATGTAAGATCTGACATGTTCCTCACATGTTCTCTATGTGAGAACATGAAAGGTCTGAGTCAGTGTCTCTAGATATTGTCTGGATCTTCTCCTGCAGCCTCCTAGTAACACATCTGTAACATGTCAGAGTGAGGAACCAGCAGGACCATGTCCTGAAGCTTCCTGAGCCGGTGGACGTGTTGACGAGGTTTCTAACACGAACACAAAGATCTCAGGATGAAGAAGAGGAGCCGGACACGTAGAGGACGAAGACGGATTCGTGGTTATCAGGGTCACTTTAGTATCGGGGTAATCACCATGGTCTCTTCTGCTGAACCGATGGAACCATTTGGCTTCAGTTCAGGAGGCATCATGTCGGCCATCTTTATTTACAGTGATTCAGTGGATGTGACAACCTGGAGACTGACCTGCTGTTCTCCACGGCCTTCATCGCATATTCCACCTGGAACACTCGACCATCTGGAGAGAAGGTGGAGGCCGACAGGTCGTACTGCAGGACACACAGACAAGAGTGAGTGAGAGAGAGACAGAGTGTGAGAGAGACACAGACAGACAGACAGGTGTACACACACACACAAAGAAAGAAAGAGAAAGGCAGAGAGACAGAGACACACACGAACACACAGGTCAGACAGACAGAAACAGACGGAGACAGACATGCAGACAGACTGAAAGAGAAAGACAGACAGTAAGTGACAGAGACACACACACACACAGGTCAGACAGACAGACACAGAGAGAGAGAGTCAGACAGACAGGAAACGCAGTCCCTGGTCAGTAGACGCATCATTGATAATCTACTGATCACGAGCTGTGATTAGCTCAGATGAATAATAACTTTCATTTCATTAGTTGATTCTGAATCTGATATAATATAATTCCAGGAGGCTAACACCTGAGCTAACGGCTAACTGGACCACTCGTTGAGTTACTTTCAGTTTAGCCGCTGTTAGCTTGTTAGCCTAGCTGTGACTCAGCAGGCTAACACCCGAGCTAGCGGCTACATGCGGAGAGGAGCGGGAGGTTTCCCGGAGGAAAGCGAACGTCCCTCCGGTCGGACACAGTGACCGGAGCCGGTGGAGGAGAAGCGGACGAAGCGGGAGAGGCCCTCACTCACCCCGGTGCCGATGGAGCTCATCTTCACACGATGAGTCGGAGTCTTTACTGGAGCTTTCTGCTGCTGCGCATGCGCGTTTTCACTGACGTCACCGACACTGCTGCTTCCGGTCACCAGAATAAAAGCCTCACTCACCACAGACTTCACATGGTTTGTTATCAACTGACAGGAAACTATCACTGACACTTTGATTGACTGATCCACTGACAGGAAACTATCACTGACACTTTGATTGACTGATTGGTTGATTGATTAAAGAAAACGGCCTCCACGGTGTCCTCTCACAAACTGTCACTCAGCTGGAAGAAGCAGTAAGAAACATGATTATTTGTATATAATTATGTTTTGATTACTGTCTTTTCTTTTTGTTCTGGTGACACGTAAAAGTTCCTGGTTCTCTTCTTATCAAAACATGACTTTCACAGCTCCTCTGGTTTTCCATGAGAATCCAAAGTAGAGTTGTGACTGTAAATAAAGACGATCAGTGTCTGTGATATTTGACTGGTTCAAAGTCTGATGGACTTTTAATACAAATTCCACTCTGCCCTCAGTTTGTGGAAATCTGAGGAGACCTGCACGGAACATGTTCCCTCTCATGTTCTGTGTTTGAAAACAAATGTCTGAGTCAGTGTCTCTGGATCTTCTCCTGCAGCCGCCTAGTAAAACATCTGTAACATGTCAGAGTGAGGAACCAGCAGGACAATGTGTGGAAGCTTCCCAGTGAGCGAGTGGACGTGTTGATGAGGTTTCTAACACGTGACGGACGTGAAACTGGAAGAACTCAAACATCTCAGGATGAAGAAGAGGAGCCGGACACGTAGAAGATGAAGACGGCAACTTGGAAACACGAGGAGGTTCCAGATCTTCTGGTGATGAGGGCCGACTCCGGTGTGGACGAGCTGTAAACAACCACAATGATCTTTCCACAGCAGAGTTTATACGTCATGTTCCGCCTCCTGCTGCTCTACAGGCTCCGCCTCTCGCCTTGATGTTCCCACATGTTCCTGTTTGAAGGAGTCAGAACCAACAACCTGCTGCTGCTTCACAACCAACTACACAAGATGTTCAGATGATATTTTCTGTCCAATGGTCCCAATAAACCGACTCTTGATAAAAGTGTGTGTAAACTTTATTGAGTCTGTTGGAGAGCGTGTATCACAGACCTGCTCCGATAGGAAACAACTCAAATGTTCTTTTTGTTCTTCTTTCATTTTATTTCATCACGTCTTCATCTTCAATCAGTAAATGGAAGCTTTGGTCACAAGAGTGAAAAACATTCATGTACAGTGCAGTTAAAAAAAGAAGCAGGGACAAAAACAGTTTTCAATTTTTAAAACATATCGATGTTAAGGCAAAACTGACCGAAGCTCCGCCCTCAACAGAACGACAAGAAAACATCTGACTCAGAGAAAATCAACAGAAGCTACAGTTAGTGAAGATGAAGAAGATGAAGATGATGATTAGCGTTCATTAGTAACTAAAACAAACATGTACATAATCATATTTTATTTACGGATATTTTACTTGAATAAGCACAGAAACTGAGGGCTGGACCCAAAACACAGCAGCACAGGAAGTTCACCTTCACAATAAAACAACCCCAACAGACACACACAGAAAGTGAGATAGTGTGAGCGAGAGAGACACACACACAAACTTCACGCATGAAGGGGAAGGTGAAGATGAGAATGAAGGTGAAGATGAGGAGGGACACTGCATCAGAGGAGACAAAATCCTGCATATGTTAAAATATCACTCAAAGATTTTGAGTGAGTTTACATCAGACCGTCCCCCCCGCAGACCGTCCCCCTCGCAGACTGTCCCCGTTGCACACGTCCCCCCCGCAGACCGTCCCCCCCGCACGTCCCCTTTAAACACTTAACCCCAAAAAGTATGTTTGAATATTAAAGACAATGACACGTAAAGTTGATTATAAGAGCCAAAGAAAGACAAAATTACACAGATAAGGTCATAATATTACAAGACCAAAGTTGTAAATTACTATTACTTTGCAACAACACAAGAATAAAGCTGTAACATTATGAAGTTATAATTTTACAGTAATTAAGTGATTATTATCATCCACGTGCCGTTCGATGATCAGAGGATCAGTCTGCGTGAACATGGTTTTTACTTCATGGCTATTTGCTAAAAATTTATTTAATTCTGTTATTTCTGAATTATGACTTTCTCATAATATTACAATCTTATTCTCAACATATCAGATTTGTTTCCTACAGTGTGGCTCTGGTGCTCTGATGTTGAAAAGGTGATTACAAGATACGTTCTAGTCAACATGAGACGAGAGGTCCGCTGGATTCAATAAACTTTATGTGTTCAGACATTAAACTGAGTCGTGAACTGAAGCTGATCAGCAGCAATAACAAATCAACGATACGGACCAATCATAGGCAGCCACATTAGAACCCTCAGGAGAGACAGAGAACCACACTGACCAGATACCGGACCTGTGGGAGGAGTCAATGAGGAGGATGAGGAGGATGAAGAGGAGGAGGAGGATGAGGAGGAGGATGAGGAGGAGGAGGGCAGTTGTTGTTAGTGATGAAGGTAACATACTTCCTGTCACAGTTAACCCTTTGTTCTCTCTCTCTCTCTCTCTGGTCCAGAGTTCTCAGCGGTGTCCGTCCCTTCGTCCAGGCTCCGCCCCACGGTTTGTGATGGGAGGGGCGGGGCGATGGGGGGGTGTGATTGGGTGTCCGGGGTCGTACAGTTAGGTGTTACCTTTCAGGATCCCCAGGCAGCTCTGCACCAACTGGAGGTTCCCCTGCAGGTGAGAGGGGGCGGGCCAGGAGACAGGTGAACACATGAACAAACTGAAGCTGTGAACTGTCCCAGCTCCTCGTGAGACGTCCCTGTGTCCTCCTGAACCTGAACTCTCTCCTCTGAACTCATCAGGAGACAATGGTTCTACTGTGAATGTAAAACTTCTGCAAAGTTAAAAGGCCCAAAGTTGTGTTGTCTTCTTCACCTTACATGTGAGTGCCCCCCCCCCCCCTCTAGCTATGGTCTGATATGACTGGGATGTTGGACGGTCCCTTCAGAACGTACCTTGGCGTGTTTGAGCTCCAGCTCGGCCAGCTCCACCAGGTTCTTCCTGAACGCCGCCACTCGTCTCGTTTTAAAGTCTACGAGCTCTGCAGGCAACAGATCCAGAGTCAGTGTCAGAGATTAGAGAAGTGTGTGTCTGTGTGTGTGTGTGTGTGTGTGTGTGACCAGTGAAGTTCTGATCTAAAACCTGGATTGTGAGTAACATCTGATATCACTGATCTGACCAGTGAATTTAAAGCTTATATATTTTGGGGCTATTTGAATCTGATTGACAGGTCAGAGTTAGAAGTGGAGGAACAAGAGGATCTGGATCACACCTTGCTTGGCGGACTCAGATATCTTCTCAAACTTGTGGCAGCAGAGCTGCTGGCTGGTCTCGGTCTGCAGGACGTCTCTGTTTTTGGCTCGGGCTTTATCCAGAGCCTTGTTAGCGTTCTCGTAGTCCACCAGGGCCCGGCTCCTCCGGTACAGCAGGTCCTGCAGCGGATCACAACATTAATATTCACTTTCCTCGTCATACTGATAATAACAGACAAAGATTTTTAATAAGTTCATCTTTGAGTCCAAGTGACGACAGGTCCAAATGTAAAGAAATTCCGAAGAGGACTAGAGATATGTTGATGAGGTCACAGTGACCTTTGACAACCTAATCAGTTAAACCGTGAGTCAGACAGACCAGCTGAAGACATACTGCCTCTGACCACTGGGTGTCACCGGAGCGGAATCTTAAAAATGAACATTTGGTCGAGGCCGAGGTTTGACAGCAGATAACTCTGGACTGAGGCGGTGAGCTCACAGACCTTTGCAGCCTGCGACTCTCTCAGGTAATATTTCAGGAGGTCTGCGAGCTTCAGGTCTTCATCCGCTGCGACTCGAGCTTCAATTTTCTGAAAGGAAACAACAGACAGAAGCTGAAGAGCAGGTGAACTCAAACGAGAGCAGCAGCGTTTACACACGTTTACAGCATTTACAAAACGTAGAGATGTGAAAACAAACTTACCCTCGTTTTCTCAAACAGCTCTGACACTTTCAAAAAGAACCTGAAACAGAAGAAACACAACACAGTTGCTAAACAGCTTCACAAACACAAAGTGTCATCATGACGCGTCGGCTGCAGTTCCTACTTGCACAGGTCGGTGGAGTCCTGTGTTCCTAACGTGTAGAGAGACGAAGCGATTCTGTTGATGTCATCTGCAGCGTCTGAACACACGTCCAATCAAACATGAGTTAAGAATGGTCACATGACCCATGAGCCCTGCACCCACACCTTCAGACTGACGGGAAAATGCTCATTTCAATTATCTACACGTGATGGATCGATTCTTACTTTTGTGTGAGCGAATCATTCGGTCGGATTTGGCCGAAGCGTCTTTCACTCGGTTGTGATATTCTAACAGAAACGTCTTCTCGTGCTCAAAGAAATCATCCACGTCCTGAAACAGAGGAAAAGACATGAGGAGACCAGAAGTGAGGAGACACGGCTCAGGAGGAACCTCTGAGCTCCAGGATCTGTCACCTTGACTCCGGCCACCAGGACGCCATCAGCTGATTTCACCACGTTCTTAAAGAAATCCTCCAGTTTCTCCTTCTTGTTCTTCCCTCGAACACTCAGCTGTTGGAAAGGAGAGGTCAAAGGTCACATGAACAAAAATAACCAAACCATCTTTAAGTATGACATCACCCAGTCGAGCGGAACAGAGCACGCTCCACGTTGGGTGAGAGGAGCATCAGGTTCACTGGATGCAGAGGAAATCACATTCTGTCCACCGACAGGAACACGGAGCTTTATGTCTCCTGCAGACCCCCGGAGACAAATGTCCTCACGAATAAGACCGTCACAAAGACAGTTCTAAACGCTAACGTTAGCCCGACTGCTTCACTAGAGACGAGAGAGCTGCTGCAAGCAAAGTTAACTCCCTGTCACCCCCTAACCCACAAACATCAGGACACACAACAGAGTCCACAGAGTGCGTGTGTGCGGAGAGTGACTCACATCCTGGTTGTACTCCAGGAAGACGTGGAAGTTGAGGTCCTTCCTCAGGACGGGATGAGCCGCCACGCGACACAGGAAGACCTCGTGCATGGCCACCGTCTTCTTAAAGATGGCCAGGTACTCTCTGAGGGAAACACAGAGCGCTCAGTGTGGTGCCTCTATCTTCTAAGTGAGTTAGAGTTCATCCATACTATGAGTTAGTAGCATTAGTTTTGGAGAGCTGGCTCCGGATCAGTTTGAGCTCTCACTGGTCATTTCTACATGTAAACTGATATTCAAACACAGACTGGAGCTGAACAGCAGGGTCAGTGACTCTGGTGATGATTCTCCATGTTGTTCTCCTCCGCTAGCTGAGGCTGAGTGAAGGAGGTCATGTGACAGGAGACCAATCAGAGAAGGCTAGTTCAAGTTAACTCACGCCTCCAGCTCCTGCTTCATCTTGGTGAACTCCTCCTTGGTCATGGATCCTTCTCCCTCCCCCAGCTTCTGCAGCTTCTCCCTGGAAGCATCAAAGTCTGGCCTGGGGGGGGCAGGGGGGATCTACAACAGCATCAACAAGAGTGAGACAGGAAGCAAACACACACGACACTGAAACCTGATCAACTGCAATGATCACTAAATTAAATACAGGAAAAGAAATTTACAAATGAAGTTTATTTTACAATCAGTTGTGAACTTGTCAATGCTCTGTGTCTCACTGTGTCTTCATCTTGTTGCACCAGTTTGTGTGTGTTTTGTGTTTCTTACGATGTATCCTGCGTAGTCTTCATTCTCCACAAACGAGTCGTGCAGCCAGATGAACTCCTCGTGCTGTCGGACCACAGAGAACTCGTTCTGCTTGAAGTTAGGCAGCGTGCTCTGTGGAAGCAAAGTGTGCGTCACCCTGTCAGACTCATTTGTGCAAGTGTGTGTGTGTGCGAGTGTGTGTCTGTGTGACGAGATAAAAGCTGAATAAAGCTGCTCATTGTAATTTCAGTGGGCGGGGCTCCTTGTGAGACCACAGTTGATGTCGATGGACACAAACCCCTCCCTCCACCATGCCCAGGCCCCGCCCCTCACCTTGGTGTGGACGGTGAACTTGACCTTGTCTCTCTCACTCAGGGCGTCCGAGATGTCCACCTGCAGAGTGGCGTCCGTCTGCAGATCCACGTTCACTGCCCGCTGCTGCAGGAGAACAAAGACCACATGTCCCATAATGCACCACACCCTCTGATCAGCAGACGTTCAGGCGAGGGACAGTCAGCTGACACCAACTACTTAATAACCGGTCACATGATCAATGTCATGAGACCCACATTCAGACGTGTGGACTCCAGAGAAGATACATCACACATGTAGATCCCATGTTCCTGAATGCATGTGACATGTTAAACCTATGAAGTGTGAACAGATCAGAATGTTAATGAAACCATCAGGAACCAGGTCTTCTCTGGTTCTACTGCTTCTTCTCCTGATCAGAGACATCTGAATCATCCTGAGGACAAACAAACAGGTTTGTTTCTTTTCAGAGCGACTGTCAATCATCTCTGATAATTCTGATGACTGGGCACCAGACAGATGATGGGATGACATCAGGGCACAAACTGGTCCTTCAATGGTTTTCACCTAAAGGTATTCAAACCCGTTTTCCACCAGTTGATCAGTTTCATGATCGATGATGTAATCACCAGCGTCTCTCACACACTGTTTGGAATGTCAACAATCAATCTATTTACTGATCTATAGGGGGGGGGGGGTCGATCTGAGGCCCCTGAGGGCCCAGCTACTTAAACCATCAGTTAAGCTCCACCCATCTGCAGACCCTGCTCTAACCTTACTTTAATAAAAAGGTTTCATGAACTATGAGAGAGAGAGAGAGAGAGAGAGAGAGAGAGAGAGATAGATACAGAGTGATGTGACCTTTTGACTGAGCTCGTTAGCTGCTGGTTAGCCGTTAGCCGTTAGCCTCTAGCCCCTAGCCTCAGCAGTTAGCTGTTAGCCAGGTGTAGCAGCTGAGGCTAACACCATTAGCATGGAGCTAACATTAGCTGAGGCTACTAACCAGGCTACAAAGCTAACAAGCAACTTTAGCCAAGCGGAACCCAGACAGACAGATGGACAGGGGGACAGACAGGTAAACAGAGAAAGGGACAGACAGAAGGACAGACAGGTAAACAGACATGTAAACAGACAGAGGGACAGACAGGAGGACAGACATGTAAACAGACAGAGGGACAGACAGGAGGACAGACAGGAGGTCAGACAGAGGGACAGACAGGTAAACAGACATGTAAACAGACAGAGGGACAGACAGGAGGACAGACAGGTAAACAGAGCACTCACCCCCCGGTCCTCCTCGGAGAGGAAGTCGGGTCCGTCATCCAGTCCTTCCTGCTGCGGACACACAGAGAGCACAGAGCCGTTAGTTCACCGACACAGCGCAGGGGACCCGGAGCACCGGGCCACCGGGCTACCGGAGCATCGGGGCACCGGGGCACCGGCATTACACTCCCGGAACACAGAAGACAAGATTCAGAAGAAGCAGAGAAACAGAAGCAGTGAACCCACCATCATGGCTGCCTACGGGTGGAGACAGGAAGTGGTGAAACGTCATCACGGCTTGATTTTATAAAATAAAAATAAATAACAAGGATTTACGAATAAAATAAAAATAGCAGTTTTATATAAATATGAATACATATCCAATTGTAAATAAATATACAAAAATAAACCATTTTTTTAAGTGAAAAGTGAAAATTGTAGTGATATTAAATGTTCTTACATCCAGTGACCAGCAGGGGGAGACAGAACTCTGCTGGCTGACCTCAGGGGAATCCTGGGTAATGGAGTCTTTAGTGAACTAAAGACAAACCACAAATAAACCTGTTTCTGTTTGAAAGTTTATTACTGCCATGGAGTTGTCAAAGGTCAAAGTCAGGTCACGGGTGGGAGGAGCTTTTCCCCTTGAAGGAAAAGTAGTTGTGTCCTATTTTAATTTCTCATCTTTCTACTCATCCTGAACCACTGGTCAGAAACATGTTCCTCTACTGACAATATTTATGTCTGTAGTGAAAGATTAATGTTATAAATTATATTACAGTTTTATCATATAGTATTATATGTATTATATATATTTTTTTCATATGTTGTTTGTATTGTCATATGTAACTCATTGCTGTAACTGGTCAATCAGTCAATCACATTGTATTAGTATAGTCTCATATTCACAGATCCCAGTTGGTCTCCTCGTCTTTAACCAGGTGAGACGTCCTCTGTTCTTCACCCTCAAGAGTCAAACTACTGAGACCTTTAACAGGTGGAGAAGGTGGAGACCTCAGAGACACGTGTGAGGACCCGTCTCCCAGGACGGACACTAGTCAACAGATGTCCCCTGTCTCAGAGGACATCAGAAACATCATGACTTTACAGCTTTGATTAGAATAAACAGTTTGTAGAATAACTAAAGGTCACGTTCAAGATCCACCATCAGCTGCCACGAGTCACCACCAGTCACCACGTCACTGAAGATCAGTTCAGCTCGGTGGTCCCATCTCAACTTATCTTATCTTAACTTATCTTATCTTAACTTATCTTATCTTAACTTAACTTAACTTAACTTATATTATCTTATCTTAACTTAACTTAACTTATCTTAACTTATCTTAACTTAATTTAAGTTAACTTATCTTACCTTAACTTAAAATATCTTATCTTAACTTATCTCAACTTATCTTATCTTAACGTATCTCAACTTAACTTATCTTAACTTATCTTAACTTATCTTATCTTAACGTATCTCAACTTATCTTATCTTAACTTATCTTAACTTATCTTATCTTAACTTATCTTATCTTATCTTATCTTAACGTTTCTTAACTTATCTTATCTTAACTTAACTTATCTTAACTTATCATAACTTAACTTATCTTATCTTATCTTAACTTAATTTAAGTTAACTTATCTTACCTTAACTTATCTTACCTTAACTTAAAATATCTTATCTTAACTTATCTCAACTTATCTTATCTTAACTTATCTTAACTTATCTTATCTTAACTTATCTTATCTTAACGTTTCTTAACTTATCTTATCTTAACTTAACTTATCTAAACTTATCATAACTTAACTTATCTTATCTTAACTTAATCTAAGTTAACTTATCTTACCTTAACTTATCTTACCTTAACTTAACTTATCTTATCTTAACTTATCTTATCTTATCTTATCTTAACGTTTCTCAACTTATCTTATCTTAACTTAACTTATCTTAACTTATCATAACTTAACTTATCTTATCTTAACTTATCTTAACTTATCTTATCTTAACTTAACTTATCTTATCTTATCATATCTTAACTTATCTTAACTTATGCAAACCACCTGACTCATGAACCGTGATTGGCCCGGTGTTTACTCAAAGTTTCCCTCGGTCACATGGCAGCTCTGGAAGGTTTGATTTAGACTTGCATTAATATGTTAGCTTAGCTTAGCTTAGCACAGTCTGTGTGTGATTGACATGTTGTGTTTTGGTCCCGGAGCAGAACTGGTCCCGGAGCAGTGACTGAAACCAGATGGTTCCATGTGGACATGAGTCAGCTGAAGTCTGATCAGCTAATCAATCACTGATATCTATGAGTTGATGAAGGTGTGAACTTCTCCAGGTTCTACTCTTGATCTTATTTCACACAACTTCAGTTACAGAATATGAGTTATAATTAGACACATGGATCATTCTGACAGATCTATTCCTGGGGTTCTAACTGGTTCCTGACACATCATGTTGTGAGTCATGTTGTGTGACTCGGTTCCTCTGCAGCTGCTCTGGTGTCCTGCACTCCTCCGGCAGCTCGTCTCCACTCGGTCCTTTTGTGGACGCTGTGGACAGGACCTGGATATGTGGTCTCCAGGAATAGAAGCAGGAGGATCAGATTCTCCGGAGCTGATCAGTGCGTCAGTGCGTCAGTAGCTTCCACGTCTGGTTCCACTCACTGCTGATGGAACTGCAGCAGAACCTGCTGAGTCCCAGAGGTAAACCTGGTTCTGGTCTGAGTCCCAGTGGACTCACTGGATACTTTCTGACCTTTTAAGGGCAGAAATTCACAGTGAAATTCCCCTGAACTAACTTTAGACCAGTTACATGTTTGGACCTGGTCTGGGTGGATCTACCCCCCCCATCACACAAATATACGTCCTGTTGCTGCAGCTGTGATCAATGTTTTTCATGTGTTCATCTATTCGACCTGGAACCTGGAGGAACTCTGGAAACTTCTGGGTCCTCTCCAGAACTTCAGGTTTTGTGGTTCTGGAGAGAATAGCAGCAGTACGACTCTGTTCTAACAATCAGACACACAAGATGAAAACCTCCCCTGATCACACATCCTTCATTACAACGTTTCCACTAAAACCTGGTGGAGACTCAGCTCCAATGGTCCATGAATTCTGAACAGAACCAGTTCAAGAACCAGAGCCGATTGAGTGGGAACGAGTCTGAGAACCAGGTTGTTGTATTTCATGTTTAGTGAATCCATCTTTCTTGTAGGCTTCAGGTTGTCATGGCTCTGCAGTTCACCTCTTCAGGTCATTCTGCTTCTAATGGCTGTTCTGTGGTTCTACTGATCTTGTTTCTACTCTGAGATTTTAACAAGGTTCTAAGTTTGTTAGCAGGTCTGATGAGATTCTGCATGTCATCGTGGTTCCAGTGAGGTTCTCTGGGCTGTAACAGGGAACCTGTCGGTTCTTCAGACGTTGCTGTTTCACTTAATTTGCCAATAATTTGAATGGAACTCTACTGAAGGTTTATTAAGCACTGAAGTTCTACTGATGTTCTGATGCTGTATTGGTTCTGTTGACTTTCTACTGAATTAATATTATCATAGGATCTGCCTAACAGTTCCTGTTCTATAAAATTCCAAATAGATGTACCACGGTTCTTCTGGAGTCTTAATGGAGGTTCCTCAGCTGGTTCCAACACATCACTGAGGTTCTACTGAGGTTCTGCAAGAACCTTTTCACTCATGAGCCCATGGCGAACAGAAGGTCCGTGCACCAGGGGGCGACCTGCGGGAGGAAGCTCTCTGATTGGTGGAAGCAGAGACGAGAGGAGGCATCATCAGATCTGCCACAGGCTTTTATTGCAAAGTGGCTTCCTGTGATCTCAGAAACAACGTTCCACTTTAAGGCTCCAGATGTCGTTGTGTTGTTGTTGTTGTGGGGTCGTCTCTCTGCTGGGGTCAAATCTGCTTCCTGTAGTGTTTCTTTACAAAATAAAAGCACTCTAACTCTGGTGTGACAGTTACATTCAAACTGAAAGTAAAGCGGCGACCAACAGCTAGAATGACGCGAGCTGACAGGAATGAGAACTGAGGTCAACAAACGTTTCGCGGTGACACAGAATTTAACGTCAGGATCTTTTCTGTCTGTAGTGTTTCAACACAAAGTGCTGGATGATCTCCTCTGGATGCATAGTCTAACAATGTGTCTGCCTGGTGAGAACGTACTGGAGAAGAAACAACACTTTACAATAATAAATAAAGTCCTATGTAAAAACGCGTGTGCTGCAGGAGGCGGAGCTTGGCGGCGTGCTGCGCTGCTCGCCTCCGAGCGGCTGCTTCCTTCACATCGACTTTTTGGCAAAACTGTGGCTGTGAGAGAGGGACAGCCGTCCTGGGTGTGGTAGCAGGGCAATTTGTTGTGTTCTGCCAGGTGAACAGAGTCATGTGGCAACAAACTGGGAGGTGTTTGCATATCGTTATTATGTTAATGAGATCTCCTTCATGTTGGAAAATAGCAAAAAGAACAAAAAACAAGAACAAGGCCTAAAGACATTAACTCCTTCAGGACATGAATACAGACAGAGCAAGCTGCTGGGTGAGGCGGTGTTCGGGGGGGTCGGGGGCTCCGGTCCGATGGCACGGCGGTTGGCTCGGCTCCGCTCCGCTCTGCTCGCCGTGACATCACAGCGGCTTGCCCTCCAGAGACACCACCATGTTACCGGCCAGCTTCTCAGCCAGCGTGGCGCGGTCCTGGATGTCGTCCAACCCGTTCACCTGCCACTCGTGTTTGATACCTGAAGAGACACACACAGGAACAGACCTGAACTCAACAAAACACCTCTCAACAAACTACACACCACATGTGAGCTACACAGATCCTGAGACAGAGTGAGACTCCGCCTCACAGGAGGATCTTTGTGTTGGACTCACCTGTAAACTTCTTCTTGATGGCGTCTTTGGAGCTGGCGTAGATCATCTTACTCTTCATGGAAGCACCATCTGGAGCCCTGAGCCCACAAGAGAACAGGGGTCATGTGCATGTTCTTTGTGGGTGAAAGAAATGGTGGATATTGTGTTGTTGTGTTACTGGTTCAAATAAATCTGACAAGGCAACTTCTTTGAATGTCTTAACATCCCTGCACCTTAACACAACTTCTCAGGACGGCTAACTTTACTGATCAGGAGGAACGAGAGGAGCTCCGTCTGAACGAGAGGAACTCGAGAGGAGGTCCAGCTGAACGAGAGGAGCTCCGTCTGACCGAGAGGAACTCCTTCTGAACGAGAGGAGCTCCGTCTGAACGAGAGGAGCTCCGTCTGACCGAGAGGAACTCCTTCTGAACGAGAGGAGGTCCTTCTGAACGAGAGGAGCTTCTTCTGAACGAGAGGAGCTCCGTCCAAACAAGAGGAGCTCCTTCCGAACAAGAGGAGCTCCTTCTGAACGAGAGGAGCTCCTTCCGAACGATAGGAGCTCCTTCCGAACGATAGGAGGTCCAGCTGAACGAGAGGAGCTCCTTCTCAACGAGAGGAGGTCCAGCTGAATGAGAGGAGCTCCTTCAGAACAAGAGGAGCTCCAGCTGAACGAGAGGAGCTCCTTCTCAACGAGAGGAGGTCCAGCTGAATCAGCAGAGGAACTAATTCAGATGTTCTGATGAGCAGAACCATGTTGAATTTAAACGGGTCGTTACACTGGAACCGTCAGGTCCTTAGACTCTCAGAGTAGGACCAATCACAGAGCTGACACAGAAGATCCACCTGAACAGGTCCTCATGTGAGCTCTGGTCCTATCTGATCAATGAGGTCATGACTGAAACTCTAAACACAATGAGCTGCTGATGGATCAGAGTTCTGGAACCATGAAGAGCACTGTACCAGAAGATGAAGACGAGGTCCTCCTTCTTGGACTCCTTGGTCTCGTAGGTGGCGTCGTACAGGCCGTATCTGCAGTCGTCGGGGGGGAGGAGACTGACGAAGGAGGCGTAGGGGTCGTCCACGGTCTCTCCGATGTCCCCCACCAGGATCTGCCTCCCCTCCTCCACGATGATCTTCTTCTTGTCCTCGCTGAGACAGAACAGAACCGCCTTCTTCCTCTTCTTCACCTCGTCCACGGTCGAAGACTTCCTCACCTTCATGTCGTTGAACACTCTGATGACCTCATCGTTCACTGTCACGCCTGACGCCTGCAAAGGACACACACATGTTCAGTTTCTATATTCAGAATCTATAGGATCAATGATCAGTGTTTATTGATGAAGAATCTTTGAATCTCTAACATACTTTCATTGTTTGTTATGGTTTCATAACTCACAGAACCTTTGAGCTGAGGTTCTTCAGATTTAGAGACATTTGAAGATGCTGCAGGAAATGACATCACAGGAAGTAGTAATACCCTCCTGGACAGTGGGGGGAGCCACAGCCTCACTTTGTTTACTGTTGAATGTGATGACTCAGCATTTTGTTCTGTCTGTGTGACTTCATTAACTTGTTCAACGTTAACAGCAGGTTGTAGGTTTGAATCCACGGAGGGACTTTAACCTGCGTTTCATCATGTGATCAATACCATTGATTCAACCCCCCCCCCCCCCTTCAGTCATTAGTCTAAACAAAGACTGAGATCAACCCCCCCCCCCCCCCCCACTTCACTCTGCATCTCCTCCTGTTTGTAATGTTTGTTATTTACAGATGTGGAAATCACTCAATGACAGTTGGGGGGGGGGAATTGATTGGCTGACACAGTAACAGCAGCACGAGTCAGCAGGTTTTAGAACTGACCTCTGACCTCTGCTAATGCAGAACTTTTAGATTCACTGACAACGTCCTGGAGGAATCAGCTGACTCCGGCTGGACCGACACACCTCAGCTGATCCATGAGAACCTCTGATCCTGGTCGGCTGCCACCAGGAGTCCCATGATGCAACATTAGCTTCTAATTAATATGATGATGGATAATTTATTCAAGTCATTTATTCACAGTCTTCATCCAGAGGATTGTCACTTTTGATTTGTGCGATGCCTGCATTAGTCCTTTGAATAATTAGATCAATCAATTTCTATTTCATCATTTGTAAAAACCAGGCCAAATAATTTCTCTCTCTGGAAAAGATGAAATCTTGCAAATCCTGCTAAAATGAATAATAACAGGTTTTTGGGTCAGTTGAGAAAACGACAAACAGCTGATGAACCAGCTGATCAGTGACGTCACACTGATGATCATTAATGTCAAAGTGGCAACAGATCAAATTACAACATGAAGTTTCCCCGTCACCTGCACACACTCGGTGTCTGGCCTTTTTTACAGATCAGACAATTCACTGGGAAACGAGCCGACAGAGGGACGATGACAGAAGCTGGGTTAGGTTAGGGTCAGGGTCAGGGTCAGGGTCAGGGTCAGGGTCTGGGTCTGGGTTAGGGTTAGGGATAGCACTGGGTCAACGTGCTGATGTTTCCCCAGAAGCTGGAGCTGGTGACGGAGAAGTGACTCAGGACTCATTCACACCTGGTTTGGTTCAGACCTTCAGACTGAACCTAAATATCACAAGAGGAGTTCTGGGTCTGGATCAAACTGAACCTGGTTCTGTTGGTTTGAAGTGAAAACACTTTGTTGGATAGTTTGGACTTTTGGACCAATCACAGGAAGTAGATACAGAATTATAGAGAAGAAGAAGAAGAAGAAGTCTTCACCTCTGATGATATAAAATTAGAACCTAGAGGATGTTCAGCTGGTGCATTTGAACTAGTGTGGAGTACTGTAGTACTGTGCAGTACTGTGGAATACTGTAGTACTGTGCAGTACTGTGGAGTACTGTGGAGTACTGTAACGCACCTGAAGGGTTGATGCCAGTAGTGATACCATCATCATGTTACCATGGCAACCAGATGAAGCTTCATTTATTTCCTCCATTAAAACAGAAATACCCCCCCCCCCCCCCCACACACAACAGGCCCATGTCAGACGCCGTCTACAAACCAATCAGAGTCCAGTATAGGTAGACTCCGCCCACGTAGGTGATGACAGGACTAAACTCTTTAGACCTTAAATCCAAAGTGAAACTAGAACAGATGATTGGTGGATGAAACAGGAAGCTTCAGACTGGGACAGGAAACCACCTGATCGATCAGATGATTGGTGGATCAAACAGGAAGCTTCAGACTGGGACAGGAAACCACCTGATCGATCAGATGATTGGTGGATGAAACAGGAAGCTTCAGACTGGGACAGGAAACCACCTGATCGATTAGATGATTGGTGGATCAAACAGGAAGCTTCAGACTGGGACAGGAAACCACCTGATCGATCAGATGATTGGTGGATCAAACAGGAAGCTTCAGACTGGGACAGGAAACCACCTGATCGATCAGATGATTGGTGGATCAAACAGGAAGCTTCAGACTGGGACAGGAAACCACCTGATCGATTAGATGATTGGTGGATCAAACAGGAAGCTTCAGACTGGGACAGGAAACCACCTGATCCATCAGATGATTGGTGGATGAAACAGGAAGCTTCAGACTGGGACAGGAAACCACCTGATCTATCAGATGATTGGTGGATGAAACAGGAAGCTTCAGACTGGGACAGGAAACCACCTGATCGATCAGATGATTGGTGGATGAAACAGGAAGCTTCAGACTGGGACAGGAAACCACCTGATCTATCAGATGATTGGTGGATGAAACAGGAAGCTTCAGACTGGGACAGGAAACCACCTGATCGATCAGATGATTGGTGGGTGAAACAGGAAGCTTCAGACTGGGACAGGAAACCACCTGATCTATCAGATGATTGGTGGATGAAACAGGAAGCTTCAGACTGGGACAGGAAACCACCTGATCGATTAGATGATTGGTGGATCAAACAGGAAGCTTCAGACTGGGACAGGAAACCACCTGATCGATCAGATGATTGGTGGATGAAACAGGAAGCTTCAGACTGGGACAGGAAACCACCTGATCGATGACTCGTGATCAGCTGATGATGGAGCGGGTGTAACGATCAGACGCTAACACAGGAAACTGCATCACACGAGTAAATCTCACACTTATGTATAAATATGATGATATATCATGTTTTAATATCCACTGAGGCTTACGCCAGAATCAAACCAGCATGAAGAATAAATCCTCCAGTAAGAACAGATCCACAGGAAGCTCTCCACAATAAGAGCCCTGGTTCTTCTTCAGTGAAACAACTTCCACATGAGGTGATTAATATCTGCTGACCTCATCCAAATAATAAATAATAAACATGAATGAACCGTCACATCTGAACCAATCAGAGTGTTGATCTGGATCGTGCCTCCTGTTCTCTGACGTCACACTGTGATCCACTGATGACATCATCTGGAGCTTGCTCTACTACTGGTTAACTTATCATTAGTGTGATTAGTCAGAGCCACTAATAAACTCTGAACATTCTGTTACTTTAATAAAGACTCAATGTTAAGTTATAATATCTGGCTCCTGTGATCATTGACTGGTTACTGGTGCTGGGTACTGGTTAGCTTCAGTAACTGGTTCCAGTGAGTGCAGCCTTCAGGCCTTCACACAGCACTGACACTGAACTAACCAGGACTAATTAACCCGCTCCTGTAAGTGACCCGGTCCAGGTTAGACCGGGTCCTGGCTCCAGCTGAGCAGCCCGCAGCCAGCCGGAGTAAGATGGCCGCCCGGAGCCACACGGCCTGAGGCCCGGCCCTACCCGGCGCGGCGCGGCCCGGCCCGGCCCGGGTAGGGCCGTCAGGAGGGAGATACACGTGCTAACAGCCCGGTAATGTCCCCACATGAGGCCCCGAGGCCGGAGGACGTCTGTCCGGACCCGAAGCACCGGGCAGCGGGTCGGTGTCGAGGCCGGAGCCGCTAGCCACCGGGAGGCAGCTAGCTACCAACATGACGCTACCCGTGGAGCCACATAACGGTCCTCCGGAGCAGCGGGCCCCGCCGCCCGAGCGACCCGGGCCCGCTACACGCACACGGGGAGCCGGGGGGCGGCTCCGGGAGATTCTTACCATGTTGTCCCGGGGCTCGTCCGCTGCTTCGCCGTCAGATCGGTGCTTGTCACGGAGGAAGGTAGCGGGAATGTGGCCGGTCGACCGGAGGAGGAGCAGGGAGGGCGGGGCCACACGGGGATCAGACCTGTGACACTCTCAGCACCGTACGGTCCGCTGTACCACCACACACGTGTTCACTGCTGCTGCAGGGTACTACAATATACTACTTAAATATATCTATATAGATATATCTATATAGATATCTATATCCATATATCTATATATAGATATATCTATACTGCAGAGTTAGTACAGTGTTCACTGTGTTGGAGTTTAAACTCCGATCATTTTCTGCTAGGGTCAAATATTTTGAATGAATGTATAAATATATATTACATATATATATATAATATAAATATATTTATATATTTATATTATTTATATTAATATACATATATTTATATGTATATTAAGATATATAAATCATATCAACATACAATAAATATGGTATATGAGGTAGAAATGTTACCTGAAGAGTGTGTGTGTGTGTGAGACAATGAAACCAGTGGCTGCTCAGCAGATCATTACCTCTATGTCCCAGTTTAGAACATGGGACTAGCTGGAGAATGTTCCTTGTGTGTTCTCCTGCACCACTGTAGACATTGGGGGACATGTTCCATGGTATTGGATGCTAGGGACATGTCTTCAGCCGTGGCCCTCAGTGTCTTCAGGTCACCTGACACCCTACTGAGTGGGCGAGGCGCAGGGTGGTGGGAACCTGTCTGTCTCTGTCCCTCCTCGAGGACAAAAGTTGTCCTTTGACCTGCGTGGGATGTTTGTGATGTCCAGGTGTTGGTTGTTGTTCTTTTTGTGTCTGTTGTTGCTGCCATGCACGTGAGTACCTGGTTGTGTGTGCATGTGTCCTAACCTTAGGAGAGACTTACCCTACAACCAGTGGGGGGGGGGGCATCTGGAGTTGGGCATAGTGGGCAGGATGGATCTTCTGTGTTCTTAAGTGAGGGAAGGACGTCACAGGTTCCTGATTAGGAAGCTGATCCTGACCCCCCCGGTCCTTGCAGCTGATTTTTCCTTCCCATGTCCCCCCCCCCCCCCCCTCTATGAGACCTGATGGACGCTCGGGACGTCCTGTCCATTCAGCCTGATGACGCTGACTCATCTTTCTCACTGATGAGTCTGCTTCCGTTATAAGAAGCAACAGTGATTTTAATGTCTCTGTATGAACGATGGTATTTATTATTTAGCACTTTGCCGCTTCTCCTCTAAACACGAAGCTTGTTCTGCTCCCACGTCAGATGGTGGATGTCTCCACAGCGCCACCTGCTGGACCGCACTGCTCATCAGGACGTTTTACTGCTCTCGTTATATTTAGCTTAAGAATAGCTTGAGGTTGAGTTAAGGTTAGGTAGGAAAGGATTAACCCACAATAACTATGGTCAAGATTAGATCAATGGACTGTGTGTGTGTGTGTGAGGATCAACAGGCAGCAGGTGGTTATAAAAAGTCCATTTATTTTTACATTAGAACATCAAACAGGTGAGAGATCATCCGGAGGCTGAGCATCAATCAGTCATAAATAAAGACAACGCAGAGACTAAATAAATACAGAGGTAGGGGGCGCTGCAGCGGCTCCAGTGTAGTTTTACAGACTGACCCCCCCCACCTCCAGACACAACAGAAAGAAAATAAACTAAAAAAAAATTCAGCCAAACAAACGACTAAATTAAAAAAAAACAACAAATCCACAGAGGCCACGGCGACTCAGGTCAAAGGTCATCAGCATCAAACTGACTGAAGCTTTTAAAATCCAATTTTCATTTCCACGTTTGAAACAACGACTTGGCTTTCCTCCAATCAGACGACTGCTTTGACCCAAACCTTCAAAATAAAGGATCGGTCAAAATCAAGATCAAATTAAACAAAGTGAAAGTGAAATGGATTTTCAGTATAAATTCTGTCGGAATTCCAGACGCTCGTCATGAAAGCGTCAAAATGTTAAGATTTTAATAAATCCCAGTTCATTTCAGTCAGTGTCGGCCATTTTGAAACACCTGCAGTGGTTAACATGGTTTGTTGAGGTCTCTGAAGATTTCATTACAATCTTGGAACTATTGAGGCTTTTCAAACACCATGTGATTGGATTTTAAAATGAAAGCTTCACAATGGATTTACCACATCAACTAAATGTCTCAGTGGATCAGGAGACACTGACGTGGCCCCCCCGAGCCTGAAGCCGCCGCGCAGCCTGGAACCTGCTGCTCTACCAAACACTCAAACATCTTGTCCCTGAGCAAACAAACGGCCTGATCGGGTTTCACTGTCAGTGCAAAGCTTACGTTTATTGAGTGGTTTTTGCTTTTCTGGGACTCTACTATCTCTACTGTCCTACAGCACCACAGGAATGTCCCTGCACTACACGTCCACGTCTGTCCACACACACCAGACGAAGACACCGTGAACGTCAGCAGGTCGGAGGAAATCTAAGTTTTATCCAGCGAAGAGGGCGGAGCTTACAGAACACGCCCCTCTCAGGTGAGCTTGAATCGACACCAGCTTGTGGTTGTAACATTTAATGTTAGGTTCCTTTTGAACGTGGAACTTCATGACCTCTGACCCCAGACACTGGCCTGCGGCTGCTCTGAGGTCAGGGGTCATGAAGATGCGATTATGTCAACAATCATATCAACGCCTTGTTAGTACATCAGGATGGAAACACCTGCAGCTTCTAAATCCCGCCCACCTCCGTGGACCTATCAGAATATGTCCGGCGGTGAGGTCAGAGGGTGCGCTTGGTTCAGTGTCGGGACCGTTTGGCCGGCGGGGCGGAGCCGCGCTCAGACAGACCGAGCCTGCTGAGCTCCGAGTGGAAGAACTGCTGCAGGCGGGTGCCGGCCTTCGCCTCGTTGGTGTGACGCGGGTTGTACTGGAGACAGTTGGAGAACATCAGCTCCACGTCGGAGATGAAATCACCTGGAGACACAAAGCTCTTCATCAGGAGAGGAAAAAAGATTCTTCTGCAGCAGCCATCAGAGAAACATCTGAGTTTTCTCCACTTAAACCAAACAATTCTCTCAATCCCATAATCCTTGAAGTTCCTCCCGGATTCAAACCCTCTGGGGTCAAAAGGTCTTTTCTGAAATCATCTGAAATTGACCCTTTCATCTGACCTCTTGTGAAAACACACAAATATTACAGAGTTCATTTGTTGGTGTCAAAACCTGCAGAGAACCAATCCCCTGATTGAGTGAAGGTGGGACCAGATGGTGTGAGACTCTCGTACCTTCACTGAGCAGAGGGTTTATAAAAACATAAAGATGGAAACATTATGAACTGATTCATTGGTTTCATCTAGAAGGTCTCGTGACAAACAGAAGAACTGATTCAACCTCGCCTCAACAGTTTAGTCAATTTGTCAAAACAATCATTTGTGACAGAGTTGGTGCAGATCCAGACGTGTGTGTGTGTGTGTGTGTGAGTGTGAGTGTGTGTTTTACCTGCTGCCTGATATTCACAGTTGTTGACTCTCTCTCTGATGGTGCTGAGGGCGATCGGCTTCTTGATGATGTCATAGTAGTCGGGCACCTGCAGGTGTAGAGAGACAGACAGGTGAGTGTGTGAGTGAGTGAGAGAGTGAATGAGAGAGTGAGTGTGTGAGTGTGTGTATGAGTGTGTGTGTGTATGTATGAGTGTGTACCTGAGTCCTGGACACCAGCTTCTTGAAGGGCCAGCTGTCTTCATGTCTGACGAGGTCCACAACCAGCAGCTCACAGGCCGACAGCTCGTGGACGCCCTGGTTCCTCCCGGAGGAGCGGCGGCTGGAGGAGGAGGAGGAGGTGGCAGGAGGAGTGAGGACGGGTCTGGAGGGTTTCGGGGGGGCAGTGGTGTCTGTGGAGGAGCACAGGGGAGACGTTCAGAAGCGATCCACGGGTCAGACTCAGACGGTTCTGGACCTGAGGAGCTTGGTTTACCTGGCGGCTGCCTCTTGCGGGTCTCGCTCGGACCAGGTGAGGGGTTTGCGTTTCCATTTGGTGCAGAGATCTCGTGGCTCAGACGGGCGCTCACCCGGCTCCCGGAGCGAGGGGGGGCTTTACTGCCGGATGCCACGTTGGGTTTCGATACAGGGGGTGTGGCCTTCTTACCTGAGGACCTATGATGAGAAGAGGATGGAGTCAGTGAGGTGGAGTCAGCGCCTTAGAGACCGAAGAGCAAGTTCAACAGATACTCACTTGGAGGCGGAGGAGTGTTTCCCTGCTGAGATGGTGCTGTTCCTGGGCGTGGTCTGTTGTCCTTTGGGTGTGGCCTGTTGGTTCCGGCCTTTGGGGGGCGGGGCCTGACTCCTCTTGGTGCTGCTGAGGTTCGGAGAAGCTGCAGCGTCAGACTGATCTTTGAGATTTGACTTATCTGAATATCTCCACTCACCTCACTGCAACTTCTTCATCCTCCGACTCCTCCAACTCATCCTCCGACTCCTCCTCTTCTTCTTCTTCTGACTCTTCCTCCTCAGTCTCTTGCTGCTGCTCCTCCTCTTCATCCTCCTCCTCCTCCTCGTCAACAGAGGAGCGCTGACGGGACGGCACACGGCTAGATCTCTGTTTGGGTCGACAGTCTGGACAGAACCAGTCGCCCTCCGGAACCGTCTGAGACAAACAAAGACGTCAGTGCTGATCTAGAAACAGCTTCATTATAATAACCACTGGGTTCTACTGTCCCCTGGTGGTCACCTTTAGTCATTGCACTCAACTGTATGGAACTTGTGTCATTGTGGTGTATGATTAACTGTAGCTGCTGGGAAAACTGCAAACTGATAACTCTGAAACAGGAAGTTGATCGGCATGATGAGGGCGGTACCTTGAGGCGGGGCCTCAGGCAGTGGGTGTGGTGTCCTCGGTCACAGCCGTCACACAGCAGCATGTTGTCCGCGTCCCCTTTGCGTCTGCAGATGCGACAGCGCGCGTTGAGGACGGAGCGAGACCAGAGGACGCTTCTCTCCAGACTGGACAGGTGGACGAACACCTGAACACACAGCGTGTTGATCTCACAGCCGTTTGCACGTTAGGAGAAACACACATTCTGAGGCCGACAGCCAATCAGGACAGAGCGTTCTCTGTAGATAAGAAATGAGGCGTGTTTTCTGACCTGAGACAAACTGGAGCAGGACTGAAGAGACTCCCTCCACCGCTCCAACACCGTCTTCACCACTCGACCACTGTCACTGCCATCTGAGAGACACCACATTCATACCACTTTAAACTGTTTGAACAGAGTCACACACACACACACACACACACACACACCATGTTGATCGAATCTAAAGTCGTACCCTCACTGGCCTGGTCCTCGTCTTTCTTCTTGTTCTTCTTCATCTTCTGGTCTTTCTTGGACTCTTCCTCACCTGTAGGGGGAGCAGTTGATTGACATGTTATCCTGTACAGTGAGTTGTGTAAAACACATTGACCACAAAGGAGGGGGGGGGGGGGGGGATCTGAATGATAATGCTCAGGCACCGCCACCTCCTCCAGACGTGCAGGGACTCACCCAGAGGAGATTTGAGGAAGCGTCTCTCGATGCCTTGCTCAACGTGAACGAGGGCCGCGGCCAGGATTCGTATTGAGCTGCTGACAACCTGAGGAGTCCCGCTGCCGCTGGTCCCACACGCCGCCACACCGTCTGACTTCAGCTCCTGCAGTCTGACACACAACGCACACATGAGACACACAACGCACACATGAGACACACAACCCTCAGACAGGAAGCAGGAGACGCGATGTCTGAGCCTCTTCTCCTCAGCAACATGGCAGCAGCAGGAAACGAGAGGACGTGTGGCGTCTACCTGTCTCTGCCTCTCTGCGGGGGGGGGTTCACCTCCATGGCCTCCACTCGCTCGTTCTCTCTGCTGTCAGAACACAGCAGCTCATAGTTTCCTGCTTCCAATGCCGAGCGCCACGCCCGTCTGTCCATCACCTGGGGACAGAGTGAGACAGGTGAGTCTGAGGTCACTGCTGTCTCTGGTCCTCTGATCATCAGTGGGCGTGTTCATACCTTCAGAGTTCCCAGAGTCCCCTGGTGGATGCGGTCCTCGATGTCCAGCAGCAGGTCTCTCAGTCGAGCTTCCATCAGAGTCTCAGCTGCAGCAATGCATTCTGGGACAGATGTGGACGACTCAGGATCATCTGGACACACAGGACAGGTGTGATTACAGGTGAAGATAGTGTGGATACACAATGGTCCAGGTGTGTGTGTGTGTGTTACCTGTGTGTGTGAATTGCTTCCTGTCACAGTTCTGCAGCAGCTGTTGCAGCCGCTCCCTCTCCTGCAGCAGCGCCTCCTTCAGGCCGCCCTCCCTGTGACCTCGAGGGTTCAGAGCCTCGATCAGCTGATCCACCTCCTCCACGGAGCTGTAGAAAGACCATTGGATGGGACGGTTGATTGGCAGGCTGCAGGTGTTGCAGGGGGCGGGGCTTGAGCCAGTGCTGTACAGGAGGAAGGTGAAGTCGTTATTCAAACGCAGAGCACAGGAACTCTTTAGACATCAGAAATGAGCCGTGTGACCCACCGTCCATCGGCTGGTTCTTCTTTGACGTCCTCCTCCATCTTGGCAGTGGACTCCTGCTCAGGTTTGGGCCGTGGCTGCAGCATGTCCTCCGTCAGGCCGAACGCGTCGTCCTCCACAAACAGGGCCGAGGCTGAGGGGACGAGCCAGTAGCGGCGGTACAGCCGGTCTCTGCCCAGAGGAGGCAGGCAGGTGCAGGCCGCCGCCTTCAGGATCCGGCCCTGCAGCTCTCGAACCTGCGGGACGATGGGGACGGTCAGACCGACATTCAAGCTCACTTCAACACGTCTCATTTGATACTTAGTTCTAGACTCAGCACTCAGTTAGGGGTAAAGGATTCAAGGTTTCATCCTGTCCAGGTTTCTGAAACCAGGAAGTTGAAATACGCAAACAGAACCAGGATGTAGAGAACACACAACCTCCTGACTGACCGGTGCCCTGAACGTCTGAATAACAGAACATGGGAATAAATGTTCTCCTCATCACCAACTCCTGATTAAAATAATTAAAGGTTAAAACGTTTGTGCTTCCGTTCCACTGGTGACCAAGCATCAGGACAAAATGCTTCTGACCTTCTCCTGCTCCTTCTCCAGCTCCTCTGCTGCCAGGCTGGTGGGGGGGCAGGACGGGGGTTTGGGGTCAGAGTTCATCTGTTGTCTTTCTCTCTGGTCGTCCTTAGCTGAAGGAGCGAGGAGAACAATGACTCAGCATAAAGAGGAAAACAGTGAAAACAGTTGAGAAAAGATTTGATGTTTACCTTTTGTCTTCTTGCTGGATGAAGAGTTTTGCTCCTCGTCATCCTCATTGTGTCGCTTCTCACTGCAGACAGAAACAATGAAACAACAACGCACACAATTAGTGAACAATTTTTATCCAACTGACATTTATCTAACACAAGTTTCAGCGATGATCTTTAGTGACTTTAACAACTGAGGCTTGACTTCTTAGCAACCTTCTTATTCATCTGTAAAATGAACCCCCCCCTGTGGTTGAACACCTCCATGAAGCCAGAGGGCGTGAGGAGTTCCACACTGTGTCTCTACCTGTTGGTTTGGAGTCCTCCCTTCATCTCCTGTTCCCTCAGTTTCTCCTCCTTCTCCTTCAGCCTCTGCTCCTGCTCCCTCAACTTCTCCTCTTTACGAAGACGAACCCTAAACGTGAGGAGGAGGAAGAAGAATTTGCTGTATATTTTCACATTTGTGTGTACTTGCGAGTGTGCTTTGTGTTTACCTGTGTGCAGCCTCCTCTCTCCCTCTGCGGTGTTGTTCAGCTCTGATTTCTCTCAGTTCCTGTCGAGCTCCTCGCTGCTCCTCCACACAGTCTTCAATCACATCCCTGCTGGAGGCCAACGTCAGCAGCTTCCCCACCAGAGCCTGAAGGATCCTCAGCTTCTCCCCTTCACACAAATCAATAACTGATCAATATCTAGAAGCACCAGAGCCTGAAGGATCCTCAGCTTCTCCCCTTCACACAAATCAATAACTGATCAATATCTAGAAGCACCAGAGCCTGAAGGATCCTCAGCTTCTCCCCTTCACACAAATCAATAAATGATCAATATCTAGAAGCACCAGAGCCTGAAGGATCCTCAGCTTCTCCCCTTCACACAAATCAATAACTGATCAATATCTAGAAAACACCAGAGCCTGAAGGATCCTCAGCTCCTCCCCTTCACACAAATCAATAACTGATCAATATCTAGAAAACACTGGAGCCTGAAGGATCCTCAGCTCCTCCCCTTCACACAAATCAATAACTGATCAATATCTAGAAGCACCAGAACCTGAAGGATCCTCAGCTTCTCCCCTTCACACAAATCAATAACTGATCAATATCTAGAAGCACCAGAGCCTGAAGGATCCTCAGCTCCTCCCCTTCACACAAATCAATAACTGATCAATATCTAGAAAACACTAGAGCCTGAAGGATCCTCAGCTTCTCCCCTTGACACAAATCAATAACTGATCAATATCTAAAAAACACCAGAGCCTGAAGGATCCTCAGCTCCTCCCCTTCACACAAATCAATAACTGTTTGAATTGATCGTATTGATCTATGAGCAGGAAACTTGTTTGATTAGCTACTGATGCTGTAAATGAGAAGCCCATGTGTTGATGCTGACCTGGAGTCAGGTCGTACACGGCGGTGCATGACAGCCGCTTCAGCAGCGTGGGCTCAGCCAATCGCAGCTCGACACAGGGGTCGTCCATCAGAGTGAAGCCGCCCTGCTTCTGGTAGCGCAGCTTGGCGTTGACGTGGTTGCAGTCGGCGCCGGACGCCAGGATGTGCAGCCGGAGGATTTCAGACAGCGTGCAGCTGTCGAGGTCCAGCTGCTTCAGGCTGCAGCCCTGGTGCAGCTGGGGCCACGCGGCGGCCAATGAGGCCACGGCGCTCAGAGCGGACTGCGTCGGGTCAGAGTCATCGTCCAGGGCCTCCGACAGATCTGTACACAACACACACAACACACACTGAAACAGATCTGTACACAACACAAACACAACACACACTGAAACAGATCTGTACACAACACACACACACACACACACACACACACACACACTGAAACAGATCTGTACACAACACACACAACACACACTGAAAACAGATCTGTACACAACACACACAACACACACTGAAAACAGATCTCTACACAACACACACAACACACACTGAAAACAGATCTGTACACAACACACACAACACACACTGAAACAGATCTGTACACAACACACACAACACACACTGAAACAGATCTGTACACAACACACACAACACACACTGAAACAGATCTGTACACAATACACACAACACACACTGAAAACAGATCTCTACACAACACACACACACAACACACACTGAAAACAGATCTGTACACAACACACACAACACACGCTGAAACAGATCTGTACACAATACACACACACTGAAACAGATCTGTACACAATACACACACAATCAATGACTGTTTATGAAGACCGTCACTGGCTGTACAATGCTCTGCCATCAGAGGGTGTGAATGTGTGAGTGATGTATAACTAAGAGGGTATGAATCATGTATAACTATGATTTCCCTTGTCATCATACAGGTGCAGATGTGTGTGTCTGACCTTCAGCCTGGTCTTTGGTCACCTCCTCCTGCTCCTCGTCCAGAGCCTGAAAGATGGCCGACAGGAAGAAGAACAGCAGCTCACACAGAGGACCTTCAGGATCAGAACCCACCAGAGCCTCCTCCAAAACGTCTGTGGAGACCAAACATCAAAAAGATGATTTGAGCCAATACATATCAAGAAGAAGCAAAACGACCTAGAGAACCTGTGCAGAGGTAGAACCGTTTAGAACCTCTCGTAGAACAGGGGAAGTAACTCAGCGACAGACGGTCCGGTCTGATCCAGCAGGCTTTGAGGAAACAAGGTTCTCACCTAGAGAGATTCCATCAGGGAACTCGTCCTTCAGGTCAAAGACTTCCCCGAAGGCTCGCAGGAACTCCAGGATCATCAGAGCTTCTCCAAAGAGGACCGACGGAAGACGAGTTCTCACTGGATCCGGACTGGGCAGATCCTGGAAGAACCGACACATGTTCCTGGTTCAGACAACACGGTCTAGATTTACAGTTCCTATTCGACACTCAATAAATTCACATTAATACTTTAAGTCAGTGATTCTCAAATGGGGGTACGCGTACCCCTGGGGGTACTTGAAGGTACTCCAGGGGGTACTTGAGATTTTGTTTTTATATATTTAAAATTAGCATCCATTCAAAAATCCTTGAAAAATTGTTATTTAACAAACATTCAATAAAATATAAGTGTAAGTTCATGAACTAAATTTTATATTCAGTAGGCTTTTCAATCTAATTATCCTAAAAAAACAGAGTCTCCCCCATACCGATGGTTTGACCCAACCTGGCACACGCCACCTGTCATCGCCTGTCATCAGTAATCACCTGCCTTGAAAACTTCAACAATGGAGTCGAGTTGAAGTGCAGCAGCATTGCTGCTGAAACACGGAGGGACAAGCACCAAAGAAGGCGAAACCAGAGCAGAGAGCCTTCCCTAAACAACACCGTGAGAGCTAGTGCCTCTTCGGAGGGGCGCTACAACGTAAAAGTTTTCCGTTGTGAAGTTAATGATTCATAACAAGTCCGCGTCTCTACCGGTACCCTTTCAAAATAAAGCATGTAATACAAAAGCAGAAATGAAATTGTATGACCTTAAAGCGAGCAAATATTTCACAATAAAATAACAGAAAGACACTTCAACAATATTAACAATAACATAGATTGGGTTATTTACACTTTTTGCTTTTTCTGTGGGGAGAGATTAGCCAACAGTGGCATTAAGCCACCACATCTTCAGCATTATCTCCAAACAAAACATGAAAGACATGTTGGTAAGCCACCTGAGTTATTTAAGAGGAAACTTTCTGAATTCAGGTCATCTCAAGACACGATGTGAAAAGCCTCCCCGAAGCAGAGGGAAACAAGCTACCTGTCAGTATTCTTTTCGATCCTTAAAGAAGGTATTTTAAGATGATAAATATCGAAAAAATATGTTTTGAGCTAATCTTTTATTTAAAACTAAGTTAATAATTTATTTTTTGGGAAGAAGTGTTTAGCTATAATTAAGTTAATGAGTTCAGTTTGAGAACATATCTTTATTATGATCCCAAAAGAGGTCACTTTAAGTTGATAATTATTTTGATGTGCAGAAATCTTTATTTATATTGAGATAATAATAGTTATTTTTTATATCTTTTTATTTCTAAATAGTTCAAGAGAGACCACTAAAAATGAGCAATGTTATGGACATTGATGAAGTTTTAAAATGCTTTGCGCTGGTTAGGGGGTACTCGGCAGAATTTTTTCTTCGAAGGGGGTACGTCACTGAAAAAAGGTTGAGAACCACTGCTTTAAGTAATCAATCATCAACCCGACCTTCAGGTCTTCACACTCCAGGTCTTCTCTGGGTTTGTTCCAGATCTTCAGTCGCTCAGCGTATTTCTTCTTCTCCTCTTTCAGCTTCTCTCGTTCCTGTGAAGTTCAGTCCGTCTTCAAACGTTCAGATTTCATTTTACAAGAGGACAAAGTTTAAAAACTCACCTTCTCCTTCTCCAGCTTTCTTTGCTCATTCTCCTCCCTCCTCCTCTGCTTCTCCTCCTCAAACCTCTTCCTCTGCTCCTCCTTCATCTTCTCCTTGTCCTCCTTCTCTCTCCTCTTGGCCTCCTGCACCTCCTCCTTCTCCTTCTTCAGTCGAACTCTGTCCGTAGCCGCAGCAGCCATCTCCTTCCTCTGCTGCACCAGCTTCAGCTTCTCCTCTGTCACCTTCCCCAGAGCCGGACTCATCTGAAGGAGAGAATCAGTGAGGACATGGTGGACGAATGAAAAAACAAATACAGATTCAAACTGAGACGTCCACTGAGAGACAGAGAGAGAAACAGACAGACAGACAGACAGAGAGACAGGGAGAGAGACAGACAGAGAGACAGGGAGAGAGACAGACAGACAGACAGAGAGGGAGAGACAGACAGAGAGAGGGAGAGAGACAGACAGAGAGAGAGAGGGAGAGAGACAGACAGACAGATCGACACAGAGAGAGAGACAGACAGAGAGAGAGAGGGAGAGAGACAGACAGACAGATCGACACAGAGAGAGAGACAGACAGAGAGAGGGAGAGAGACAGACATACAGACAGAGAGAGGGAGAGACAGACAGATCGACACAGAGAGAGAGCGACAGACAGACAGAGAGACAGAGAGAGAGAGAGACAGATCGACAGAGATAGACAGACACATCAGACAGACAGACTTCCCTTAGCAGGAAGCTCTCTGAACCGCCCGTCACTGATCTGAATCTCTTGTTTATTATCCACTTCTCAATCTGTGACTTTACGTTTGTGTTGCTGTTCAGATATTCAGTCCAAACCTTTGACCCATTGAACGAGGCCGGAGAAACACTTTAGATTAAAAACTAATAAATACCATATCATGGATGTGACAGTCATCACTCACCTGTCCGGACGAGCCACGCCCTCCACCTTTAGAGGGGGGGCTGAAGGGGAACCGGGGGGGCTCGTCAGGGAAGAACTGAGAGAAGGTTTGTTCCGACAGCTGGAACTTCATCACTGTGGAGGGCTGAGACACAGGAAGACACGTCACTCATGAAGCCTCAGGACAACGTGTCCTCTCATGTCGGGTAGGAGCGCCACACGGTGGAAGCTTCCTTTCAACTTGGAGCAGCCATGACACCAGACAAGTCACAAGAGGAGTGTGGGCTCAGTGTCAGTCGAGACTGAGATCTGTCCCAGTAAGATGTCTCTACCTCCTTCTTAAAGTCGTGTTCAGAGAATGAACTGTGACGCTTCACTTCTCATGAACGACCTGAGATTAGTAAAGGTTAGAGTTCCAGTAAGTTGGGGACTGGAAGGGAACTGGTCTCACCTTGAGAGCGATGGTCCCGTTGTGAGGGACACAGTGTTGTTTGAGGAGCAGCTTCAGTCTCTCTTTGGACAGAGTCGTCTTCCTGCGACTGAACAAACAAACGTCTCCTGGTTAAACTCACTGTAACGTGAACAACAATCTGTTCTTCAGTCGATCTACTGACACTAACTGGAGGAGACTCATCTTCTGGAACCTTCTCCTGTGACCTTCTCACCTGATCTGATTGACCTTGACCGTGAACGGCTCACTGTGTTCGTCCTTCATCATCCTCACTGTGTATTTAAACACCGACGGACTCAGAGGCTTCTTCCTCTTCCTGCGGACACACACCAGGATCACTCCAGGTTTCAAGCAGCTCTTCACTTCACTCTGACCCCACAACATTTGACCTCTGACCTACTCACCCGTTGACCTGAGCGGAGGGACTCTGGAAGGCGTTTCTGTCCTCGTCGCTGTCACTGATGACGATGGTGTCTCTGTCCACTGGCTTCTTGTGGCTGTTCGTGGTCGGTGCTCCATCGGCGCTGGAATGAGGAGAATGAACCTGCAGGATCTCACACGCATGTCTACACACACACACACACACAAACACACAAGATTTTACATGATAATAATCAAACAATCAAGCCAATTAAAATTATAATATTAAACTGTGCTATCTGGAGACGTATTAGAGCCACTTAAAGGAAAAACCATCCAGGAATTAAGTATCAGACTTTGGAAAGATTCAAGGAACTCAAGGGAGTGCATGGGTTAAATCATTTCTTTGGATTACTTCCAAGTCCGACACTTTATCAATAAAACGAAAATGGGAAGGGGAAGTCGACAACTGTATGAGAAGGGAAGATGTCCTGCTCAACCTCACAATCTTTCCAAAGTCCTGATACCATGTACATTCTGCTCCCCCACTCATACAACTACACTTACTACACATTTATGCATATTATTTAATATTCCTTACTCCTTCACCCTGTAAACTGCTGCTAGCCCTTCATTCAAATCTAAATTGTTGTACTATGTTATGTCATTTTTTTTATCTTGTGTTGCCTATCGACTGTGTAGGTGTTGCCTGCCAGGTCATAAGAATTTCACTGCTCTGATGACGCTAAGTTATTTGGTGCATGTGACAATAAACACTGATTTGAATTGGAGGGACGAGCCGGGGCAGATGTTACACCTGCACTGAAGTTCACCACTCGGCTCCTGGAGCTGCTCAGTGGAGCTGCTACAATCACAGAGACATGGATTCCCCATGTGCCTGGTGTGATATCATATATGGAGTCTCTGCTGCTATGTGGTTCATAATAAGAGTATAAATATTATAAAGAACATTGTGTGAGAAGGCGAGTCTATGGTGAAGAAAGAACCACAGAGAAAATAAAGGATTTTGACTCTTGATAATTTTTGTGTCTCATGTCTCCCAGTTAAAACACTGGACCCTACTGGTAGCCTCTCAAATCAAAGCAGCTGAACTGGGTGATCAGTGAACTCAGGGACCAGCAGACGAACTGGGACTGGACCACTGATACCGAAAGAAACGTGAAAGATTCTTCATGAAGTTCTGCTCTCTCTGAATTCTGAGTGGATTTCTAGAAGTTCACTGTGGATGACATCAGAGATGGTCATCCACAGGAAGTGACGTCACACTGAGTCAACTGTGTTGAGTCATGATGTTTTCCACATACATTCTAAACAGTGCAGGAAACAGGATTGTCAAGCAGCTTCAGAAGCTGGTATGATCCTGGTAGCCCCCCCCCCCCCCCAGTACCTGGCCCCGTTGCGTCCTGCCACGTCCACGGTCTCTCCGGGGAAGAAGCGGTCTTTGGCGAAGGTGTAGACGTCCTCGCAGAGCTCCGTCAGTCGGCCGTGGTGGCTCAGAGCAGCCAGGTGGAGCAGAGGCACCACAAGACACTGAGGGAAGCTCTGGAGACTCAGCTTGGCTCGCCGCTCACTCTCCACCGCCTCCAGGTAGGTGAGGCCCGCCCGACCCGTCAGAGCACAGCTCCACACCAGACTGTTGCACAGGATGGTCCTCTCAAAGAAGTCACTGAGGAGGAGGAGGAGGAGGAAGAGGGGGGAGCTCAGTTACTCCTGAGTGTCACACTTCTACAGATACGTCTACTGACACATTTCTTATCTACAACCAATCAAACTAAAGCGTCCACACGACAGAAACATCCTCCACGTGAGCACACATCACATGGCCCGTCATGGACACTGGTCACGTGATGTAAACAGGAAGTAGATTGTCTCTGCAGTTGGTTGTTTGGTTACAAACGAGGAGCAGTGATGGTGAAGAGTCAGAGCGAGGACGAGGTGGAAGTGTTACTGACAGGAAGTGTTAGACAGGAAGTGTTAGACAGGAAGTGTTACAGACAGTGTTAGCAGCGCTTTGTAGTCGAGGCCTTGTGACTAATGAGAGCCAATTAGGAAGAGATCGTCTGTGTCATCGTTTACAAACATCTGTTTTCGAGAAACGTAACTTTCGAAAAGTTTACATAAAATATCTTGTTATTGTATATGATGACGTCACAACGCGCAAGCAACGGTAGTTTTCAAACTATGCTTATATCTAAAGTGGATATGACGCCATCAACAGGCGAGCAGATGAAATGCACCAGTAAAAGAAGTGATTCTCCCTACGTCACAGTGACGTCAAAGTGATTCTGTGGCTGTCACAGCCCGGAAGCATCATCTGATCTCAGGTGACCTTTACACACACCTGAGCAGGTGCGGAGCCGCGTTCACTGACTCCAGGCCTGCTCCTGCAGCACTAACAGCTAACAGGCTAATCCCCTTTAGCTTGCAGCTAGCTGATGAAGCTAACTCTGACATCAGGTGACCGCACCTGCGCGCTCGGGTCATTGTGACGTGTTCAGGGTCACTGTGACGTGTTCAGGGTCACTGTGACGTGTTCAAGAGCCTGCGGAACTTTCCTCTCTCAGAAAAGTTTGTTTTTGTTTGTGAGTGTGAAAGTTAACCGCCGGACCAACTGTCAGTCAAACTTCTGCCGCGGCTCTAGCGGCTGTTGACCGGCCCGGCACGGCCCGGCCCGGCCCGGCACTACTTACTCGTAGCTCCTGAAGACTTCGTGGGTGATCTTACAGAGGAACACCTCCTCCTCCGGCCGCAGGTCCGCGGGAGGTCTCTGTCGGACGAAGGCTTTTCTGTGGAGCAGCGGCATCTCGCAGCTCCGCTTCGACCGGCCGCTCTCTGGAGGGAAAAGAGAGGGAAACCGGGTCACAAACACCGACTATCACAGACCAACTCCCGCCGCACACACCCAGCTCGAGCCCCGGAGCGGAACCGGAGCCCAGAGGCCAGCGGCTGAGGCCGAGCAGCAGCCGCGAGGAGCGGGTCTTTTGTTAGATTATCCGCCACATGGGAAACGTGCTCCTCGCGCTCAGCGGGTCGGAGCCCGGGGGACCACACACACACCGACACACACCCACACACAACAGACACACAACCGATACACGGCCGCCTGGGCAGCGTATTTACCGAGCAGAGGACCGGAGGACCAGAGAAGACCGTCTCAAAGTGAAGAAGTGATCCCGGGAACTGAGCCTCGGCACCGGCCGCTTGTTGACCAACTTTTCATCTACTTCACGGACCGAGCGCGAGCTGGGACATTCCAGCTCCGTCACTTTTATTGCCCTCAACAATAACATAGCCGGTTTTACAAGTAATTTTAAATAACCAGGATTATTAGTATTTCCCCTGTTAATGAGGAGCTAATGATAATTACTGTTATTTAACCTCTTAATCTGAAGGTAATGATTATTATTTCACATGTTAATTAGGTGAGGAGTCCTGTTTTAACGACAAAGAATCGATTGTTTATTGCAACAGATGACAGGAATGCTGTGTGTTGTAGATATTAAAGATCCATCATATCATAACTCATTCATTTCAAAGTTATTGGAGCACATATATATATGTCTACGAGTCTCTGAACAAAGTGAAGACACCATCACAGCTTATCAATCAGTTGATGTCCCTGAACGCACCACAGAGGATGAGTGAGTGGGCGGGACTTCTCCCACCTCTACAGATGATTGGTCGTTTCTCCCGCCACTCTCTCCGCCCTCTGCCAGAGCGCGAGGATGAGACAGAGCGGTGACGTCAGAGGCGCGAACGTCCGCACGTGTTGCGTCATCCGGCGGGAACTGCTGACTGAGTCACGTGACGTCAAAGAAGTTGACTAGTGAAGTCGTTTTATAGGACGATTCAGAGTCTCAGAGACTCAGACTCAGAGACTCAGAGACTCAGAATCTCTGTCTCCACGTTAAAGATAAACACCTGCTGGACCCCCCCCCCCCCCAAAGGAACCTGATGATCATAGGAAACCAGGCGGAGTCAGTGAAGCTCACACCTCCAACAGCTTCCTTAGAAATACACTGACATTCATTTAAGGTCACAGTGACCTTTGACCTTCAACCACCAAATTCTATGAGTCTGTGAATCTCTGGACAAAATGAAGACACCATCACCGTGGAAACTCAAACAGAAATGTCATCATTTAATGTTCAATCAGGAGAATTAATACAAATCTAATGAGACAAAGTTCTGTCACATGACCTCACAGCTCATCCCTGTCACACAATCCATGACCCAGCTGTGATGTCACAGTGACTCAGCAGAATTCTGGATTTGTAATCTGGACCCTCGTTAGTTTCAGTTCCAGCTTCCAGGAGGAGTGAACAGGTATATTCATAAACACCAGACCAGATCACATGAGGGATCCGATCAAACGAGTCCAGTTCAGACCAGTTCAGACCTGACTCCAGTCTAGAATCAGACCAGGTTTAAGGTGTTCAGACTCGTCTGAACCGGTTCACATGACCCTGTAGAGGTGGATCTGTCTAAGGGCCTCGGGGTCTGTGTCTCTGCCCAGGTCCACGTCGTAGTCCACAGGAAGCTCCTCCACCCAGCCGGGCCGCAGCGCCTCCTGGTGGACACAGGTTAATTACATCATGTTATAAATTAACTGGAGAAGTGAAGTAAACAAACTATTACAAATCAAAGCTACGTGAAGCATGTGGACATTAAAAAAAAGTAACGTGCTGCTCTACCATGACCCTCCAGAACATCTGAAGGACCAATCTCCGAACAGAACCAAAACCTCCACAAGAACTTTAGAACCTCCTGGAGGTCGTGTAGAACCGAACAGATTCTCACCTGCAGAGCGGCCAGACTCTCCTGAAGACTGGGAACCGTCACCAGCAGAGAACCTGTCTTCACCAGGTTCTTCATGATGTACCTCCACGCTCTGAACACATGGGATCATCTGGATTATACTGTGGAATTCAAACCAGAGCCGTGTGTGTGTGTGTGTGTATGTGTGTGTGTATGTGTGTGTGTGTGTGTTGTGCGCCCTCACTTGATTTGCTCGCTGGGCTCCATGAAGTACTCAAAGACGTTGTTCATGACCAGAACGTCTGTGTTCTGCAGCAGAACATCCTGAGTGCAGACGTCAGCCTGATGAACCTGCAACAGATCAGAACCGGTTTCTACCAACTAACCACAATGGGACCAGCAGTGTTTCCAAAGTGTGAAGAACCACAAGCTGGGACCGTCAGTCCTGCTCCTGACATGTTCTGGAGACGAGGAGATTCCAGATCTTCTGGTGATGAGGGCTGACGCCGGTGTGGACGAGCTGTAAACAACAACACTGATCTTTCCACAGCAGAGTTTATACGTCATGCTGTATGGAGGACCATATATGACATAAGTAAAAATAAATAAATAAATAAATGTATAAATAAATACAGAAATAAATAAATAAATGAATAAATAAAAATGGAAATAAATAAATAAATACAGAAATAAATAAATAAATATGTTAATACCAAAAGAAATGTCAAAAGAAATGTCTTAAATATATTTTAACATTCATTTTTTCCCTGATACATTTCCTTTGCATTTGCAGTGTCCTTATGCTAATGAGAAAGGCGGGCCTTACCGCAGTCTCATGCAGGATTGGTCACAGGAGTGTAATGATCCAGCCCTACTACTTCTGCCTTTCAATGCTGGTGTCCAGTAGCTGTTTGCAGCGTTGAGCCAGTTCACACTTAAAATGAACTAGTTCAAGTTCAGAGGGTTAGTTAAGGTTATTTTTTATTTGGATGATTTAGGTGTCAGTAGTCCTGACTGTGAGCGTCACGTCTCGTGTTGTACTGAGCACAAGGAGCGAGCCGAGAGGAGGAGGAGGAAACAGAAACTCCAGCTCGTTACAAACCACCTGCCGCCTCTGCTGTGATCATGAAGCCGCTGATCTCTGAGCAGATGGGACCAGAGAAGCTCTGTGTTTCCACTTTTTCCACAGAGTCACTAACTGGCTGTTGCACGGTGAAGAGATCAAGTCTCAGTCACTGCCCGTGTCTCTGAGCGAGTGTGTGGCAGAGCGCAGGGGCTGTGTGTGTGTGTGTAGCTCAGTTGACCAATCCTGCTCGAGACTGAGGTTAGGCCCGCCTTTCTCATTAGCATAAGGACACTGAAATCGAAAAATAAAAGTTGGAATAAATGTGGAAATAAATAAATAAATATGGAAATAAATGCAGAATTAAATAAATCAATGTCTTAAACTTATTTCCACATTTATTTATTTATTTCCACTTTTATTGCAACTTTTATTTATTTCCACATTTATTTATTTCCACATTTCAGTGTCCTTATGCTAATGAGAAAGGCGGGCCTAACCTCAGTCTCGAGCAGGATTGGTCAACTGAGCTACACACACACACACAGCCCCTGCGCTCCGCCACACAATCGCTCAGAGACACGGGCAGTGACTGAGACCTGAGCACTTCACCGTGAAACAGCCAGTTAGTGACTCTGTGGAACAGTGGAAACACAGAGTTTCTCTGGTCACATCTGCTCAGAGATCCGCGTCTTCATGATCAGAGCAGAAGCTGCAGGTGGTTTGTACCGAGCTGGAGTTTCTGTTTCCTCCTCCTCCTCTCGGCTCGCTCCTTGTGCTCATTACAACACGAGACGTGACGCTCACAGTCAGGACTACTGACAGCTAAATCATCCCAATAAAAAATAACCTTAACTAACCCTCTGAACTTGAACTAGTTAATTTTAAGTGTGAACTGGCTCAACGCTGCAAACAGCTACTGGACACCAGCATTGAAAGGCAGAAGTAGTAGGGCTGGATCATTACACTCCTGTGACCAATCCTGCATGAGACTGCGGTTAGGCCCGCCTTTCTCATTAGCATAAGGACACTGCAAATGCAAAGGAAATGTATCAGGGAAAAAATAAATGTTAAAATATATTTAAGACATTTCTTTTGACATTTCTTTTGGTATTAACATATTTATTTATTTATTTCTGTATTTATTTATTTATTTCCATTTTTATTTATTCATTTATTTATTTATTTCTGTATTTATTTATACATTTATTTATTTATTTATTTTTACTTATGTCATGTATGGTCCTCCATAATGCTGTTGCTGCTTCACAAACACCAGCTACACAACATGTCCAGAAACAACCTGCTGCTCGTCACCTGCACTCGGTCGTTCAGCTTGTATTTCTGCAGCATGTCGTTCTGCAGCCGGACGAAGTCCTCGCTGAGCTCCAGGCCAATCAGCCGAGAGGCCGAGCTGTACACGTGACCCTGGAGAGAGAGACACGCACACACACAAGCACAGACACACTTAAAGTTAAACTCTAATTGTTTCTCCTTGATTTCTTTAAGAATATATATTTTAGTTGTTTATTGGACAGGACAGAGAGGTCCGTGGTGAAGGGGGCAGGGAGAGAACAGGGGAGAATAGGGCCGGAGGTGGGAATCGAACCCAGGCCATGGGCTATACTGACCCCGTACAACACAGCTCCCAGTCTAGATCCCACATCCACCAGTGTGCGACCGCTCAGGTCTGGGAGAACGTTCTGGAACAGAAACTGAAGCTCTGACACTGAGAAGGAGTGAGAGATGAAGTCTGCAGGAAGAGGAGGAGAAGATGATGTGGGTGGGGTTGACACTCACACTACCACAGGCTGCAGGGTGGGGGCGCTGTTAGCTCCACCTTTATTTAAACATTGGTCTGTGCTGTTCACACGCATCACGGCTGCTCTGGAGACACCTGAGCTGCTTTTAACAGGAAGTGTAGTCGAGTCATGTGACTGATAAGAACCAATCAGGAGGAGAACATTTACACAAGTCTCAGCTCCTGTTGGTCCAGAGAGTGTCCCGCCCATGAGAGTTAGTTTGACAGGCGGGGACAGTGTCCTCACCCAGCGGGGCCGTCCTCTGGGAGCCACAGGCGAGGCAGAAGGTCCGGCTCATGGTCCCCTCCTCACACAGAGCGTCCACCTGCTCGTCCTCGTACAGGAACGCGTCCACGTGAACCGTCGGCCGAGCACGCTGCTGCATCTGAAACACACACAGAGGAGTCAATAGGTCTTCATCGTGGACGTGTCCGTCTCTCACTCATCTGAGTGACTCTCAGACCTTCTGGTGGGCGGCGACCTCAGAGGGCAGCATGGCGTCTGGAGGAAGACTGGTCCTCAGGTCGTCTGCGATGCTCCTCAGCATCACCTTCCTGTTGTCCACCAGCAGCTGGTCCAGCTCGTCTGCAGGACACACACACACACACACACACACACACACACACACACACACACACACACACACACACACACACACACACACACACACACACACACACACACACACACACACACACACACACACACACACACACACACACACACACACACACACACACACACACACTGTGTTACTCTATAGCTCCTCTGACATGTCCACACCTTCTGGTCCAGTGAGTTCACCTGAGTCTCGGATCCAGGTCAGAACCTTCTGGAGCTCGGGCGGATCCACTTTGCTCAGCAGCTGCTTCAGCTCGGACGAAGCCTGAGAGAAGTCCATGTGGAGGCGGCGGGAGTCGAACCGGGTCTCGGTCCGGGTCTCGGTCCTGGGATCACGTGAAGCGGGCTGTGATTTAAACGTGAGTCGACCTCAGCGGAAGTTCTTCTTCTTCCTTGATGGCGGGTGGCCCCTGACGTTCAAGGTGCATTACTGCCCCCTACTGTGCTGGAGTGTGGGTCCGAGTGTTTGAATCGCGGAAACACATAAATAAATAAATAAACAAACACAAAAAAAATAAAAAACCCCAGCCCTGACTCAAACTTGGATTCTCCTCATTGAACCACTTTTCTTTTAAAAACTCAAACACTTGATAGTTTCCTTCTCCCTCATCAAACACATAGTTTGAGTTCGTCCTCGTCTCCTCAGCTCCTGATTATCAGATAAAAACAACTTGAAGATAAACAAGAGGAAACTGGTTCTTTTCTTTATCCTCAGTCACGACTCTGGTTCTCAGATTTCCGACAGGTGTGAACGTACCACAGCCGCAGACAAACACTCTCTCTCTCTCTCTCTGTCTCTCTCTCTCTCTCTCTCTCTCTCTCTCTCACTCTCTCTCTCTCTCTCTCTCTCTCTCTCTCTCTCTTTCGCTGTCTCGCCGCATTCATCGTCATGGACGCGGAGCTGAAGGCTGTGGAGCTGCACGAGGTTCATGTTTCCTTTGTGCATCTTTATATTTTCTATATTTAAATTCCTTTCTGTGTGAACCTGCTTTGCAGTAAAACCCGGTTCTGATTCTGATGCAGGTCCCTGAGCTGAAGATGGAGGTGAAGGATGACGCTCTGAAGGATGAAGTTGAGATGAAGATGAAGGATGACGCTCTGAAGGATGAAGATGAGATGAAGGATGACGCTCTGAAGGATGGAGGTGAGATGAAGATGAAGGATGACGCTCTGAAGGATGGAGGTGATGAAGCTGAGCTGAAGGATGCTGATGTGACCGAGGACCTGGACCAGGAGCAGCAAGAGAAGGAGCCGATGACCGGAGGGCGGCGGCCCTCTGACGCGCCTCCTGCGGGCGGAGCCGCGGCCTCAGCGGCGGAGAAGAACGGCTCCGTGAAGCTGAAGATCCCCGAGGAGGCACCGGAGGAGGTGAAGTTCACCGGCCTGAGCAAAGAGGAGCTGCTGAGGGTGGCAGGGACCCCTGGGTGAGGAGAACCACATGCATGATAACATACATGACCAGGACCACATACATGATAACATACATGACCAGGACCACATACATGATAACATACATGACCTGGACCACATACATGATAACATACATGACCAGGACCACATGCATGATAACATACATGACCTGGACCAAATGCATGATAACATACATGACCACATGACCAGGACAAAATACATGATCAAGACCACATATATACATACACAGTACAAGGTCCACATGTGGATCAGGTCTATAATCAGGTCTATAATCAGGTCTACAATAGGGATCAGGTCTGTAATCAGATCTACATGTGGATCAGGTTTACATGTGGATCAGGTCTTTAATCAGGTCTACATCTGTATCAGGTTTTCATGTGGATCAGGTCTGTAATCAGATCTACATGTGGATCAGGTCTTTAATCAGGTCTACATGTGGATCAGGTCTTTAATCAGGTCTACATGTGGATCAGGTCTGTAATCAGATCTACACGTGGATCAGGTTTACATGTGGATCTGGTCTTTAATCAGATCTACATCTGTATCAGGTCTACATGTGGATCAGGTTTACATGTGGATCAGGTCTATACTCAGGTCTACATGTGGATCAGTGGCTCAGAGAGAATCTGTTGTAACAGTATAGTAAATGTAAGGAGCCCAGTAGAGAGCAGTGCTCAGTGCTGCCTCTGGTGTCTGGGGGCTGAATGACGCTGTGTGCTCAGCTGGGTGAGGACTCGCTGGACCCTGCTGCTGCTCTTCTGGCTCGGCTGGTTGGGGATGCTGCTCGGAGCCGTGCTCATCATCCTGCAGGCCCCCCGCTGCAGAGACCTGCCCGTCACCAGCTGGTGGAACCACGGCCCCCTGTACCAGATCGGGAGCGTCCAGGCCTTCACCGACGGACAAGACCTGAAGGGTGAGAGCACGATGAGCAGGAGATCCAGGACCAACAAGAGGCTCCTACACGTCTGAGACATCTCGAGAAACAGTTTGTTCTGAATGAGCTGAGGCAGGAGGTCTCTGGAGTGTCAGTGGAGGTTCACACCTCCTCCTCAGGGGTCATGGGGGTCATGGGGGTCAAGGTGCATCAGGCTCCTCTTCAACCTGAGCTGGTTGAGCCCACATTCACCTTCACAGACTCTCAGGTTGTTAAATGATTGTGTTGTAATCAACTGATTCAAACAACATTCAAGTGATTGATGAGAAACACACATTATCACCTGCTTCAGGACCTGAGAGATGAAAGTAAATGTTAGAACCTTTTAAAGTTTTAATAATAATATATGTATATATGTAATACTCCAGAGTCCTCCTCTCCCTCAGTGAAGAGTCCACTCAGGAACCAACTAGAAACACTTTCCTCCTGAACTTTAGATACAGAATGTTAATTATCTGTAAAATAGCCATTCTCTTATACGGCTGAAAGGAGTATTTCATAACGTACAGTATCTGAACAAATATATTTACTGTAATTCACAAAACCCAAATAATCCAGATCTGCTCCACACCTCCCCTGATCCTAGATATCAGCACTTCACATTTGTATAATCTGTGAATTTGTTTTTGAGAGATTCACAAGAGGCTGGTCTCAGCTCAGTGCTGCCTCCAGAGGAACCTTCAGGTCACAGACTCTCCTCCCTCAGGTCTGGAGCAGAAGGTGGACGCTCTGTCTCAGCTGAAGGTCAAAGGCGTGCTGCTCGGGCCAGGCTTCGTTCAGGCGGCTCACAGGAAGGGTGAGGAGTCACATGACTAGTGATCACATGATCAGAACACTGGTGGAGGACGGAGAAATCAGGACGTGGTTCACAGAGGTTCACAGAAAACCAAGAGAACAACAGAAGATCTAACCCAGTGTGTTCCTGCAGGTATTTCTGTGGTTCTGGATCTGACTCCAAACTACCAGGGAACATCTGGACCCTGGTTCTCCAACGTCAGTGTGACCAACGTGGCCGAGCGACTGAAGGTGAGAGCTGAACATCACGTAGAACCTGAGGGTCTCAGTGACGCGAGGAACTGAACCTAACCCCTGCTGGTGCTGTGTCTGTCTCCTCAGTCCGCTCTGGTGTTCTGGTTGGATGAAGGTGTGGACGGCGTCCAGCTGTCCGGGGTGGAGCGGGTGTCCACCATAGTGCCGTCTCTGTGGGCCGACATCCGAGCCATCGTCCAGAACGGGACGGAGCAGCGTCCGGACGAGAGGTCTGAACCTGTCCAACTGTTACTGGAACCATGAGACAAAAACATCTATCATCCATCTGATTGGTCCATCCCTCCATCCCTCCATCCCTCCATCCCTCCCTCCATCTTCTTGCTCTGGATGTCTTTCAGAGTCCTGATCGGGACCACAGATCGGTCCTCGGTGGAGGACGTCTCCTCTCTCCTCTCCTCCACTGGAGTGGACCTCCTGATCTCCAGAGTTCTCCGCCCTGGGGACCCGGATGCCACGGAGCGGGCTCAGTCCGTCCAGCGCCTGTATTCGTCCCACAACCAGACCCGGCTGGCGTGGAGCGTGGGGGGGCGGACGCAGGGTCACCTGGCGTCGCTGGTGGGCCCGGCTCTGGTGAAGCTGCACCAGCTGCTGCTGCTCACGCTGCCGGGGACGCCGGTCTTCAACTACGGGGACGAGGTCGGCCTGATGGACGAGGTGAGGACACTTCAGTTCAACTGAGCTCAGAACCTTATAATGTAAACTCACCTAAATCCAACTTCTGAATCAACACATTATTCAGAATCTTAATATTTCAAGACATGATAAATCTATCCAGTGTTTCCTTCAATTAACTTTATTACGTTTAATTTCAATAGTTCGGACCAGAATGCCCCCCCCGTTTAGAACGGGGTCTACCAGACAACTCTGCAGGGGCTTTGACTCCTGCTCAAATGAAGTTTGAAAGTTGACGTTTGTCGTTTATTGACTTTTTCAGAAAACTGGTTCAGGAACAGTTTCACTTAATCAGGTGTAATGAATCCTTTTGTGATCGATTCCTTCAGACACAAACACAGTGGACGGCTGTGGGGGTAGAGCGGGTCGTCCACTACACACAGACTCACATATGTATGTTTATATTTATAGATGATCACTGAGCTGTTTTTCTTTCCTCTCCCTGATTGTTGCTGACATATTATCATCTGTTCTGAAGGACACCAAGTTTCCCAAGATGCTTTGGGACTCTGATGACGCACTGAACGGGACTCGACAGGTAAACAACAATGAGTAGCAGATACAGTCCTGCTAGTATTCAGACTTGTATCAGTGGTATTAGTAGGGGACATATGTGCTACTCCTCCTCTCTGTGTGCAGGAGGACAGGGACGAGCGTCTGTCCTGTCTCAGCTTCTTCCGGAGTGTGAGCGAGTTGCGAGGTAAAGAGCGCTCCCTGCTGTTCGGGGACTTCCTCCTCCTCGCTAACTCCTCCTCCTCCATGGCCTACCTGCGGGTCTGGGACCAGAGCTCCCGGTACCTGGCCGCCTTCAACTGGGCGGAGGAGGCCACGCTGCTGCAGCTGAGCGATGAGACGCTGCCCCAGCAGGCGGAGGTGGTCCTCAGCACCGACAGCAGCCTCCTGCCTGCAGGGGGCAGCGTGGAGCTGAGCAGCCTGCAGCTCGGCCCCGAACAGGCCGCGCTGCTCAGGTTCCCCTACGCTGGATAGATCCCTTCACCAGAGGGACTGGGATCAGAGCCCGATTCAGACTGGGTCCAAATCCACCATCCATCATCCTATATCCATCATCCACCATCCATCATCCATCATCCATCATCCATCATCCATCATCCATCATCCATCATCCACCATCCATCATTCACCATCCATCATCCACCATCCATCATCCTATATCCATCATCCACCATCCATCATCCATCATCCATCATCCATCATCCATCATCCATCATCCATCATCCACCATCCATCATTCACCATCCATCATCCACCATCCATCATCCTATATCCATCATCCACCATCCATCATCCATCATCCATCATCCATCATCCATCATCCATCATCCACCATCCATCATCCACCATCCATCATCCATCATCCTATATCCATCATCCACCATCCATCATCCACCATCCATCATCCTATATCCATCATCCATCATCCATCATCCATCATCCATCATCCATCATCCATCATCCATCATCCACCATCCACCATCCATCATCCAGGTTCTTATGGAACAGTTCAAATAACAAAGTATATTAATAATTGTCTTCAGCTCCTCACGTCTCTAAAGTGTTCTGCTCATGGCTTCTGCTCATGGGTCAGAGTGAGTTCCCAACAACCTCCTGTGCAGCTTCTTTGTGTAGATCCCAGTTGTTTTAATGCTACTGGGACAGATGAGGTCCAGTTGCTGACATCAGCGTTTTGCAGGATCTCATGTGTCAGCATGTTTCATCCGACTCATCAGCACATTTTCATTTCCTCCATTTCACACAAAAGTCAGATTTGGCTGAAGACTGGTCCTGGAACAGAAACCCAGTGAGTGTCGGGCTGTGGTCACATGATCTCTGGTTTACTGTGGTCACCAGTTCCTCATGATGTTGTCAGGTGAAAATAAATCATGTGATGTGATGATGTCTGTGAAAAGTCATAAATAAAATATTATAAAACTGAGAGAAAGAACATGAAATCATGCTCTTTATCAGAACAGCATGATATTAATGAAAGCACTAAATATTTATTGGTTATTGATTTCATTCATCTGGACAGAAGCTGTGAACGACCACTATTCATCACAATGATTAGATAGACAAGACTGATACCACTCCCATCCACCAGGGGGCGAAACACACAGTTTGTCCTGCAGGGGGCAGACGATGCACATAAAACAGGACGGGACTTTCAGCACCAGACAATTTATCTTATTAAATGTTGTTACATAATATTTATAAATATAGATAATAAACATATACACTTTTATTAAACTTATTCTCAAATGTTTTTTTATATCTTATTCTCGGTTCTACCGGGTTCTATACAGTTCTATACGGTTCCACCGGGTTCAGTCAGTTATAACTTATTCAAATCATCATTAGTTGGTTAAAGTTCCACCATATATAAATAAACCTGTCTACAAACCAATCAGAGTCAAGTATAAGGAGACTCCGCCCACGCAGGTGATGACGACAGGATGTTTGTTCTTTCGTCCATAAATAAAAACATGGAACCAAAAGTCACAGATCAGATGAAACTCTGGATCAAACATGAAGCTTCAGACTCTGTTCTGACTCTGAGGGATGTGAACCCTCGATGAACCTGGTTCATGGACCTGATGCCAAACACGCGGGAGCAGAACGGAGACAACATGCAGGTCTTCAGAGGTCCGAGTCCTGGAGATCAGGTTCATCTGGGTCTAACTTGACTCTTGTTTATTATTTCTGGGAACAAGTGTAATAGATAAAAACCAGTACAGGTTTAGTTGCACTAACATGTCACTTACATGTCACTTACATGTTGCACTTTGTAGTTTGGTACCTTCTTGATTCTTGTTGTTCTGGTTGGTTCCTTCATGGTCGATGCACTTCCTGTGAAGCCGTCAGCTCAATGTAGTGTAATCAGCTGTTTCAGTATTTTCTTTAACATCCATCAAAGTGAAGAGTCTTTACCTTTCTTAACACTTTTCTTCTTTCTCCTCCATCGTGGGTTTTATCCCTGTGACGTGATGAGAGCTGGTTTCATCTGCAGGGAGAAGTGAGCTGGATGAAATCTATAATTTGCAGTTCCAGATCTTTTCCACCGGAGGATTTGTGATCTTCAGGCTTTGAGCTCAACATTTAGACCTTGGTCTGTTTGAAAATCAGATGAACAGATACAGAAACACAATCAGCTGCAGCTCTGACCACACTGCAGTGAACAATGCATGAACAGAAAACACAAATACAAAACCAAATGTGCCCAGCACGCTTACATTAGCTTGCTAGTGCCACATATAAATAAACTGCACCAGTGAGTAAATTTCTCCTGAAAGAAAGAGTTTAATCCTGGAAGTAGGTCGAGCAACTTCAAGATGAACTATTAAACATTTGATTCAGAGCAAAAAAATATTGTAAAATGGAAAAAAGGCAAAGGTACGAAACCTTGTTCATACATATCTTAGACTGAAGGAACTACAAATCCCAGAAGCCATTGGGAATGATCCTTTCCACCGACTTCCTTCTTCTTCTTCTTGAATTTAACCTCAAGGTCTCTTTGCCTCTTCTTCAAAAACCCACAACATATTCAAAACCATGGTCGCTGTGAATGTATATATATATCATATATCATATATCATATATCATATTTCATATATCATACAGACTTGAGGCTTCTGCAAGAGAAATAACAGAATTTGAGAAACTTACCAGTGAAAGTTAAACGGTGAGTGCAGTTTCTCTGGAGGCCGACACGCTGAAGACATCTTCTCTTTCTGTTCCGCTGCCAGTTGACACCAGTTGACACCAGCTGAGGCCCAGTTGAGACCAGCTGAGGCCCAGTTGAGACCAGCTGAGGCCCAGTTGAGACCAGCTGAGGCCCAGCTGAGGCCCAGTTGAGACCAGCTGAGGCCCAGCTGAGACCCAGCTGAGGCCCAGTTGAGGCCCAGTTGACACCAGCTGAGGCCCAGCTGAGGCCCAGTTGAGGCCCAGTTGACACCAGTTGACACCAGCTGAGGCCCAGCTGAGGCCCAGTTGAGGCCCAGCTGAGGCCCAGTTGAGGCCCAGTTGACACCCAGTTGAGGCCCAGTTGACACCCAGTTGAGGCCCAGCTGAGGCCCAGTTGAGGCCAGTTGACACCCAGCCAAGGCCTAGCTCTAACCCAGTTGACACCAGTTGACACCAGCTGAGGCCCAGCTGAGGCCCAGTTGACACCAGTTGACACCAGCTGAGGCCCAGCTGAGGCCCAGTTGAGGCCAGTTGACACCCAGCCAAGGCCTAGCTCTAACCCAGTTGACACCACACAAACCGTAGAAAGTGTTTCCTGGAGGCAGCAGGAGATTCAGCCTCCATGTTTCACTGTGCTGGTAGCAGACAGGACCGATGATGGAGACATGTTCACATCTGTTTCTCTGTGGCTGCTGCTTGGACCCAGGGTTGTCCTCTGTCTCAGGTCTCCCTCGGGACGTCTGCTGAGGACTCCGTGTCTTCTAGTCTCTAGAAAAGTTCATAGTCTCCTGATGGGACTGATGATGGAGAGGAAGTGTTCACTGCTCAGACACACACGCTGCCGTATTGTGGTGATGACGTAGATCTTTTCGAGAGCCTGCCCATTTCGACCAATCAGGAGTCCGTCTCAGCTGTCAATCATCACGTCTCAGCCTGTTTTTATGTCATCAAATGAACAAACATCAGAGAGATGAGAACGAGCTGAACGTCTACTTTGAATTTTTAAGTTTGGTCCACGTCCCATCTGCTTACACGGACGCTGGGCACCAAACTATATACGCCCCTGCTAACATTGTGTGAATATTACATATATCTTTATATGTAACTTTATAAATGAGTAAATGTGTGTGTATATATGTGTGTGTGCGTGCGCGTGTGCGTGTGTCACTGTTTGGTCAGTGTCTTTTATTTTGAAATGACCATTCCGGAAGCCGCCTCGTCTCAGTGTGTCTCTGCTCGGTTCGCTCGTGACGCGTCTCCCGGTAGAAACCCACCGGACTGACGGTGCGTCTCTCTGCACCGGAGCTGCACCGGATCTTCACCGGAGCTCCAGCGGCCCCGCTGCGTCACGGAGCCCCGTTCTCCTGCTGCTCTCCCAGGCCTGACGAGCCGCTGACCGCACCGGTCCTCAGGATGAGTCCGGCACCGAGCCGCGGATAAGGGACCCGGGGACAGGGGAGCATCTTCCCGGTTGGAGGAGACTGACGCACCGTGTTTTTAATCTGTTTCTACAATGTCACCACCGAGGAGACGCGGCTGAGGCTCCCGCTCCGGTGCCCGCTGCCCGGTCCCTGTCAGCTCCTCCTGCCGGTGCGGCTAACGCGAGATCCGGGATGAGCGGAACCGGACCTTCCCGTCTCATCTGACCGGGGTGTGTGGGGGCGAGGGCGGGTTCTCTTCGGATGAGAACCGGTCCCCGGGCCGGAGCGGAGGAGGAGCAGCGGCAGCAGCAGCCACCGGAACCCGCAGTGACCACCTGCTCCCCGGGGGGAGAGAAGCAGCGAGGCGGCCTGAGGACGATGTGAAGATGGGCTCAGTGGTCCGGCTCCTGTGGCTCATCACCGGCTTCTTCCCCGGCTTCCTCCCCGGCTTCCTCCCCGGCGGACACGGCCAGGGCGTGTACGGTAAGGACGTCACCGCCGGTACATGACGGGTCCGCGGGTTACAGCAGCAACATGTGACGTGGAACCGGGAATCTATTAACCATCAACTTGACCTTGTGACGGATGGAGTGCGTGCGTGCGTGTGTGTGTGTAGTCACACACACGCGTTGATTGTCTTGACGGACAATCATTGATCTGCTCACTGGTTCACACGGACACGTTGATATTTGCTGCAATGTGTGTGTGCTTGTGTGCGCGCGTGCGTGTGTGTGTTACTGTCATCACACCTCATTAGGACTCTGCATTGACTTCAATTCATTGTTCACAGTCCAATCAGATCCTAATATCTGACCTTAACCAGGACCAGGTCAGGACTAACCCTAACGTTCTACCTCTGACCTCTGACCTTAACCAGGACCAGGTCAGGACTAACCCTAACGTTCTACCTCTGACCTCTGACCTTAACCAGGACCAGGTCAGGACTAACCCTAACGTTTTACCTCTAACCTCTGACCTTAACCAGGACCAGGTCAGGACTAACCCTAACGTTCTACCTCTAACCGCTGACCTTAACCAGGACCAGGTCAGGACTAACCCTAACGTTTTACCTCTAACCTCTGACCTTAACCAGGACCAGGTCAGGACTAACCCTAACGTTCTACCTCTAACCTCTGACCTTAACCAGGACCAGGTCAGGACAAACCCTAACCCTAATGTTCTACCTCTGACCTCTGACCTTAACCAGGACCAGGTCAGGACTAACCCTAACGTTCTACCTCTGACCTCTGACCTTAACCAGGACCAGGTCAGGACTAACCCTAACGTTCTACCTCTGACCTCTGACCTTAACCAGGACCAGGTCAGGACTAACCCTAACCCTAACGTAACCACCTCTGACCTCTGACCTTAACCCGGACCAGGTCAGGACTAACCCACCCACCTCTGACCTCTGACCTCTGACCTTTCACCAGCACTGTTCCTTGCTCAGAGGATCTACTTCCTGTTCACATCACATGACCTGTACACATATCTACCTGTCAATCAATCAATCACATTGTATCTGTTTCATATTCTCATATGTCACTTGTCAAAGTTTGACATGTGACAGGTGACAGGGGACAGGGGCCATGTGACAGGTGACAGGGGACAGGGGACAGGGGACAGGGGACAGGGGACAGGGGACAGGTGATTGATGTCTCACCAGTCTTCGTCCGTCCCTCAGTTTGTGAGGACGTCTCTATGCAGATAAGTCCCGTTCTCCTTCCATGTCTCCATGATGTCCAGTGACTTGGACGTCTTCGTCTCTGGACTGATGCTGTTCAATGATCTTTTCTCTGAGGTGCTTGGAGTGGTCTTTTGTCTCCATGGATTTAGACTTTATACAGGAGCTCAGGAGGAGAAGACAAACTGAGTGTGATCCTCCAGAGAAGATCCAGAGACCTGAGGAGCTCTGACACAGTGGACATATATCAGATCATACTGAGAAGGCTGAATAAATGATTGAGTAAGTTAGCCTATAAAGTTATTAATAGTTGAAACAGCAGCTGGTGGAGGAGGAGTCACAGTTTGACAGATAAACTGACATTCTATGAATTAGTATATTACACCAATGCAGTCCTGGTGTTGTGTGTTTACTAGAGTTCCAGTCAGGGGTTATGTTATGTAGGTGGTATAGAATAAGATTATCTAGATCAATAAACCATTTACCACTTCTTTATATTTTGACACGTAAACAAACCAGTGTGTTTGATTATAAGGGAGTATTAATGGAGGTTACATGAAGTTGTTCCCTGGTTTTCAGTCCAGTTGATTTCGTGGTGGTTTCATATCCGGACACAGATTCCTGGTCAGAGTGACGTCACTCAGATTATCTGTAATCTTATATGTCACAGATTAGAGGGAGAGGAGGGGTATTACATCACTGTTAGTTACACTCTGTTCTGTCTCACTGACTGGTCCTCGTCATGTCCACCAGAGAGGCCTCTGTCTCTCTCTCTCTGTCTCTGTCTCTCTCTCTCTCTCTCTCTCTCTCTCTCTCTCTCTCTCTCTCTCTCTCTCTCTCTCTCTCTCTGTCTCTCTCTCTCTCTCTCTCTCTCTCTCTGTCTCTGTCTCTGTCTCTCTCTCTCTGTCTCTCTGTCTCTCTGTCTCTGTCTCTCTCTCTCTCTGTCTCTCTCTCTCTGTCTCTGTCTCTCTATCTTTCTCTGGGATACCGCAGTTTGTGTGTGTGTGGGGGGGGGGGATTAGGATGAGGATGCAACATCTGTGCGTTTGTTTTATGTTTGGAAATAATATAAAATAAAAGCCTCAGGATGATGGAGATGGAGATGGAGATGGAGATGAAGATGATGGAGATGGAAATGGAAATGGAGATGATGATGATGTTGATGAAGGAGATGATGAATGGCCTCCTATGTGTTGAGATGATTATTGCTGATTGGTCGATGAGTGAACGTCTGGATGTCTCCTGGCGTTTGTTTTTCACACATTTCAAGATTCAAGATTTTTGTTATCAATGCACAACAATAACATGAAGCAGTCGCTGGCAGTGAAACGCTTGAGTCTCAGGCTCTCTTCTAACAACGCTCAAGTAATTACAACCTATACAATAAAATAAGATAGAAATAGAGTAAAATAGATTATCAAAATTTAAAATAGAAAATAATGTATATATATCTAAATATATATAAACAGCTGAGGAGAAAATAAAACAAGTGCAAATATGCAGATATGTCACGGAGAGGAGTTTAGAAGTCTTAAGGCCTGGGGGATGAAACTGTCTCTGAGCCTGGTGGTCTGGGCCCGGATGCTGCGGTACCGTCGGCCAGACGGCAGCAGGCAATAATGTTTATGGCTGGGTGATGGGGGTCTTTAATAATCCGGCTGCTCTTCTTCCTGCACCGCTGGGTGTAGAGGTCCTCTATGGATGGTAGCTCTGTCCTGGTGATGTGCTGGGCAGACTGCACCACCCTCTGTAGAGCCTCACGGTTCAGGGCGGTGCAGCTGCCGTACCAGGCGGTGATGCAGCCAGTCAGGATGCTCTCTGTGGTGCACCTGTATCCTGGAGTCCATGTGGAGCCTCCACAGCCTGAACGTCTTCCTGATGGAGTCTGTGTGATGGAGGGGGGGGGCGTGTTCTTCTCCTCGTCTCTTCCTGTAGTCCACGATCAGCTCCTTGGTTTTGCTGACGTTGAGATGGAGGTTGTTGTCCTGGCACCAAGATGTCAGGGCTCTGACCTCCTCTCTGTAGGCCTTCTCCTCGTGGCCGGTGATCAGGCCTATGACAGTGGTGTCATCAGCAGACTGGACGATGGTGTTGGAGCTGTGGGGGGGGCACGCAGTCATGCATGAACAGGGAGGACAGGAGAGGACTGAGCACAGTGACAGGTTGAAGATGTCTTTGAACACATCAGCTGATCTGCACACACCTTGAGAACTCGGCCGGGGATAACATCAGGTCCAGGTGCCTTGCGTGTGTTGATCCGGTTGAGGGATTTCCACACGTCTGCCCTGGATATGAGGGGGGGGCAGCGGTCCTCCTGGGCCTCTTCGATCTCCGCAGCCAGGGAGTTACTCTCAAAGCATAACAAGTGTTCAGATCCTCTGGGAGAGATGCAGACACCACATCAGACCTGCTGGTCTTGGCTTTGTAGTCTGTGATGGTTCTCAGTCCGGCCCACATGTTCCTTGTAATGGGACTCCACTTTGTCCCTGTAGAGTCTCAGTACTGCTAATAACACCCCGGAGCGCGTACCTGGATTTCTTGTGTTCCTCCAGATCCCCTGAGATGAAGGCAGCAGTCCGTGCTCTGAGTTTAGTGTGGACGTCACCATTTTCACACATGAAGAAGCAGCAGGAGATGTTCTGGATTTCACAAACTGATGTTCTCTTGACTAACCCCTGAATGGTCAGGACTACTGGTCTTCACACGGTCCAATGAAGACTTCCTGCTTTGAATCATTCTTGGACTTTCACAAATACTTAGATCCACCACAGTTCTATTGATAATTAACTTAATATGTGTTGATAAATAAGATCTGGAGGTGTTGTCTTTCAAAGGCCGACCTCATCTGCATTATCTCATGCTCTCTCCTCAGCTCTACCTCTAATTGGCCCAGGTCCTTAGCCAATCACACGATGAGCACAAAGCCAAAGCTCTGCCCCTCTGAAACCCTCACAGATGTGGGACCTGGGACCCGTCCCTGCGTGATGAAGATGGAACTAAGTGGGAGCCTCAAATGTCCTCAGCAGCAGAAGTGGACTGAGCACAGTGAACTTCCTCCTGTTCTCTTTTCTCTCCGAGTTCTTTATGTCACATAAACTTGAATTAAATGTCTCCAGCTTCGGGCCTCGGAGGAAACAAGAGCTCCCCCCCCCCCCCCATCATCTCCTCCACCCCGTCTCTGAGGATCTGGATTATCGTCAGGACCAAAGTGAACGAGTCCCCGAGCAGCAGGCGGAGAGACTCCAGATGTTCACAGAGGAAACAGCCTGTAGGTGCTCTTTACTCAGATTACAGCTGTGGCAGTGAAGTGCAGAGGTCTAGCTCCGCCCACTGATGACACTCCCCTGATTATACTTCATCACTACCTGTCCACACAGACGAGTGTGTGTGTGTTAGTGAGTGTGAGTGTGTGTGTGAGTGTGTGTGAGTGTGAGTGTGAGTGTGAGTGTGAGTGTGTAAATCAGTATATTTTCCTACTTTGATGAAATCCTCAACTCTTAGTATTTGACCTGTTCTCACTTTTCCTTCTCTTGGAAATTGGGATTAATTATAATTGTTTTTTTAATTAGCCTCCGTCTCACAGCTGTGGAGAGTTTCCTCTCAGACAGGAAACCCCTCCTGCACCACTAAGGCCCCCCCGCCCCCTCTCCTCCCATGTGTTGCTGTGTTTATCAAATCATTAGCTGTAGCTTCACTGTGTTAAAATGTGCTAATGTGCCGTAACGAGGATGGAACGCAGCACTTTAGTGGGAGCACCGTCAGTTAGCTCCCAGCCCACTGGTGAGGAAGGAAGAGGAGGAGGAGGAGGAGGTGGAGGTGGAGGTGGAGGAGGATGAGGAGGAGGCTCAGAGCCATAATCACTGATACTGTAAAAACAGAAAAGGAACCAGAGACATTCTAACTCTATTACACATGGAATGAAGTGTTTGTGTGTCAGTTTGAAAGATGAAAGATTTACATAGAACAACAACTCGTAAAGTGGTTGATTTGCTGATGTCATCACTTACAAACTAATTCATATAATTTCAGCTCTGAATAGAAGCTTCAATGTGAAAGTGTCTAGTTTGTTCATCTCTCACAAGCTCCTGTCCCCTCTACCCAGTTCACATGTTTGAATGATGAATCAGCACGTTTTAAACCCTCTGTCTCTTCTGATCCTTGGTCTTTGTCGTAAAGATGAGTCATCGTTGTTTAAAAGCTCTGAACAGATGAAGACAACATGTTGCTTCCAGGCTTCATGGCTCGTGTCTGAACAGCTTCACAGCTCTGGACCTTCTGAGGTGAACACAGCAGGGCTCATATCCAGATGGGATTTGAACCTGATCACATTGAAGGTGTCCACACTGAGATCCGATGTGTCCAGCTCACGTCCAAACAAAGACAGGAGAGAAGCAGATGTTGTCCATCACTGTCTCTGGCTGGGTGTGTTGGACCAGGTGAGGACTGAGGAGAAGACTTCCTGCTCGTCCAGCTGCTGTCTCTGTGCTGCTACTGGAGTCCTCACAGCTGGACCACCTGGTGTGTGTGTCTCTGTAGTTCCATGATGGGACTCTGTAACGGCGTGATGGGACAGACTGTCAACCCACAGCTGAACTGGTTTGATGAACAAGTGACCAGGTTGTTGGTTTTATTCTGGGACAGACCACACACTTTGATCCATCCCAACTATTTGAACTGATCCTGAGCGGACGAGGATGAGATGATTGACCAGCTGACTGTGGATGTGGAGAGCATCAGGACCATCAGCTGTGAGGGGACGACCGGTCACATGGACCCGTGGGAGACGTTATGTCCCGTGAGAGGATTGAGGTCGTTTGGAGAATAATACACAGCTGCTGATGTAAGAGGTCCGACGAGCTGTGCAGAGCGTTCAGCTCAGGCCAACAGCTGCTGCGTCCTGAGGCCTGAGGACATGTTTCACTTCTACATGTATGACCCTGCATCAGAGTCCGGGCTCTTCTCAAGTAGTTATTAAATCACATTTGTCTATTGTCAATTAAACATGGTGAGCAAGTGTTTGAACATTAACTCGTTCACACCTGGTTTGGTTCAGAGCTTCAGACTCTTCAGTTCAGTCTGAACATCAGGAGTGAACGGTTCCTCAGAGCAGAAGAGGAGTTCTGGGTCTGGATCCAACTGAACCTGGTTCTGTTGGTTTGCAGTGAAAACACTTTGTTGGAGAGTTTGGACCAATCACAGGAAGTAGAGACAGAATTAAACAGTAGAAGAAAAGAAGAAGAAGAACATGAAGAAGAAGAAGAAGAAGAACATGAAGAAGAAGAAGAAGCAGCTGCATCTTCACCTCCGACGATATGACGTTTGAACCACAAGAGCGTTCATTAGGTGCATTTGAACTAGTGTGGAGAACTGTAGAGCTGTGGAGTACTGTACTACTGGAGTACTGTAGTATTGTGGATTACTGTACTACTGGAGTACTGTAGTATTGTGGAGCTGTGGAGTACTGTAGTACTGTGGAGTACTGCACCTGAAGGTGCTGATGCCGTCATGTTGTTAACACAGAAACCAAATAAAGCCTGATTCATGTCTTCATTCAAACAGACGCACTAAGTCACCGCCCCCCCCTCTCTCTCCAGCTGTGTCTTTCTGTGCTTTGCTCTCGGTCCGGCTGCTTCACTCCTCCACCTCCGCTGTCCCCGTCCCTCTCTGTCCATCTCAGCAGACATGATGTCCTCACTCGTCCCCGGTCTGCTCCTGAGCGGGGGTGTGAGTTATTTGGCGTCGCAGCCGGACGCGGTGATAATTACAGTGTGAGCAAAGTGACAGTGTGTGTGATCAGGGTCAGGAGGGGGGGGGGGGGGGCTCGGCTCTCTGCTGCACGATATAAACCATATAACCACATACTAAGAATGAAGAGATGATAACAAACGTCACATTATTATTTCTTTAAATATGTAAAGACAGATAGTAACGACTCCTCGAGGCTGAAGACCACGTGACTCAGCCCCCCCCCCCCCCCCCCCGTTCTGGAGGAGCCTCCATTCCTGAGCAGTGAAGGTCCGAAGGGACAAAGAGAACAAGTCCACGAAGCCAGGATGAGCCGAGCTGCAGAAAGAGCAGCTGCTCAAAGAAGCTGGGGACGCCATAGTAAGAGCGGGACACGGTAACGATCACAACTTTGTGATGAAGATGCGTCCCTGAGTTATGACACAGCTTCATGTGACCGTCATGGCTCCTCACAGGTTTGTCTTTGTTGGATATCTAAATGCCCTCTTAACCAATCAGAGCTGTTCACCACACATTGGACGGTGGAATAAGTCTCCTGAGTTCTGTTTGCTGGTTTCCATTCATCCTTCTGCCTCCTACGCCTCATTACATATGCAGAAGGAGCTCCGTTCCGTCAGCCAATCAGAGATCTGCAGTTATTTTTAGCCGTTCCACTGACGCTGCGGCTTCTCTAAGAGAATCTCACTCCAGAAATAGAGCGAGAGAGCTTACATAACACAGAGAGAGCGAGAGAGGATGTAAAAATCTTTTTCTTTGACATGAATAAACCAGAGAAGTTAAATCTGACCTGAGATCAGGGACAGAGACGGAAGGATCTGGGACAGACAGTGGTATTAATATTTAGTTTGGTGTCTGTCTGTCTTCTCTCTGCACTCTTCACATAAATAAAGTAAAAGCAGAAGAACAAACTCTGATCCCTGAATGAAATCTGACTTCCGACCTGAACCCTGAACAAAGCTGCGCCTGTTGAATTTCATCTGTTTCACCAGTTTACTGCAGTTCTCCTCCAGTTCAGTGACGAGCTGCACTGGTACCAAACCTGTAGCTCCTCTCCTACCAGTTACCAGTTCAATGGTTCCTCCAGGCCCGAGTTGGGACATCCAGAGGGAGCTCGGAGCAGAGCAGCTGGTCCTTCACGCTGAAGGAGTCCGGGGTTCAGGCTCTGATCCGGGTCCTGGAGACTCTGATCCGGGTCCTGGAGGCTCTGATCCGGGTCCTGGAGGCTCTGATCCGTGTCCTGGAGGCTCTGATCCGGGTCCTGGAGGCTCTGATCCGGGTCCTGGAGGCTCTGATCCGTGTCCTGGAGGCTCTGATCCGGGTCCTGGAGGCTCTGATCCGGGTCCTGGAGGCTCTGATCCGGGTCCTGGAGACTCTGATCCGGGTCCTGGAGACTCTGATCCGGGTCCTGGAGGATCTGATCCGGGTCCTGGAGGATCTGATCCGGGTCCTGGAGGCTCTGATCCGGGTCCTGGAGGATTCACCCCTCAACACCTCCTGGAGGACAGAGGCTCATTCATGCAACATTTATGTACAAAAGAGATTTGTGCGTTAAAAGCTTAGTTTCCATTGTTGAAGTTTTATTCTCGTGACCGACGGTCGTATCCATGTAACTACTGACCCCCCCCCCCCCGCACAATACATATACTTGTAGGTACAGAGAGTACTGTGTATATGTGCTTCTTTTGTGTACACGTGTGTGCTTCCTATGTGTACACGTGTGTGCTTCCTTTGTGTACACGTGTGTGCGTCCTTTGTGTACATGTGTGTGCTTCCTTTGTGTACACGTGTGTGCTTCCTTTGTGTACACGTGTGTGCTTCCTTTGTGTACAAGTGTGTGCTTCCTTTGTGTACATGTGTGTGCTTCCTTTGTGTACACGTGTGTGCTTCCTTTGTGTACAAGTGTGTGCTTCCTTTGTGTACATGTGTGTGCTTCCTTTGTGTACACGTGTGTGCTTTGAATCGCCTCTTGAGGCCACAGATAAAATGTCTTGAGCTGAATCTGAGGTTGAGCATCAGAGACAGTGGATGAGACTGCAGAGAGCAGAGCTGCTGGAGGATGACTCACACACACACACACACACACACACACACACACACACACACACGGCTCTACTGTACAGGCCCGAGGCTGACAGTGACTTGGTTCTGTGGTTAGAACTGGGTTTGGGTTGAGCCAGGGGGCGCTGTGTCAGAGGGATAGAGTGTGACTGTGTGTGCAGCTGGTTCTGCTTCAGGCCGGATCATCACTGAAACCAGGGATTAGACTAACACCTGGTTTAATGAAACACCTGGACCAGAACAGGAGGAGATGACACAGACGAGGAGCAGGTGTGTGTCTGTTTGTGTGTGTGTGTGTGTGTGTGTGTGTTGTGTGTATTTGGTGACATCAGCAGTGTCATCTGAGGGAACAAAGATAAAAAATTAAAAATCTAGAATCTAAAAATAGAAAAAGAGAGATAAATTAGGACATCTCTCCTCCTCTCCTCTCCTCCTCTCTCTCCTCTCCTCCTCTCCTCCTCTCCTCCTCCCCTCCTCCTCTCCTCTCCTCCTCTCTCCTCCTCTCCTCCTCTCCTCCTCTCCTCCTCCCCTCCTCCTCTCCTCTCTCCTCTCTCCTCCTCTCCTTCTCTCCTCCTCTTGTCTCCTCCTCTCCTCTCTCCTCCTCCTCCTCTCCTCCTCTCCTCCTCTCCTCCTCTCCTCTCCTCTCCTCTTGTCTCCTCCACTCCTCCTCCTCTCCTCCTCTCGTCTCCTCCCCTCCTCCTCTCCTCTCCTCCTCTCTCCTCCTCTCCTCCTCTCCTCTCCTCTCCTCTTGTCTCCTCCACTCCTCCTCCTCTCCTCCTCTCGTCTCCTCCCCTCCTCCTCTCCTCTCCTCTCCTCTCCTCTCCTCCTCTCTCCTCCTCTCCTCTCCTCCTCCTCTCCTCCTCTCCTCCTCTCCTCCTCTCCTCTCCTCTCCTCTTGTCTCCTCCACTCCTCCTCCTCTCCTCCTCTCGTCTCCTCCCCTCCTCCTCTCCTCTCCTCCTCTCTCCTCCTCTCCTCCTCTCCTTTCCTCTCCTCTTGTCTCCTCCACTCCTCCTCCTCTCCTCCTCTCGTCTCCTCCCCTCCTCCTCTCCTCTCCTCCTCTCTCCTCCTCTCCTCCTCTCCTCTCCTCTCCTCTTGTCTCCTCCACTCCTCCTCCTCTCCTCCTCTCGTCTCCTCCCCTCCTCCTCTCCTCTCCTCTCCTCTCCTCTCCTCCTCTCTCCTCCTCTCCTCTCCTCCTCCTCTCCTCCTCTCCTCCTCCCCTCCTCCTCTCCTCTCCTCCTCTCTCCTCCTCTCCTTCTCTCCTCCTCTTGTCTCCTCCTCTCCTCTCTCCTCCTCCTCCTCTCCTCTCCTCTCTCCTCCTCTCCTCCTCTCCTCCTCTCCTCCTCTCCTCCTCTCCTCTCCTCTCCTCTTGTCTCCTCCACTCCTCCTCCTCTCCTCCTCTCGTCTCCTCCCCTCCTCCTCTCCTCCCCTCCTCCTCTCCTCTCTCCCCCTCTCCTCTCCTCCTCCTCCTTTCACTCCTCCCCTCCTCCTCTCCTCCTCCTCCTCTCCTCCTCTCTCCTCTCTCCTCTCCTCCCTCCTCCTCCTCTCCTCTCCTCTCCTCTCCTCTCTCCTCCTCTCCTCCTCTCTCCTCTCTCCTCCTCTCCTCCTCTCCTCTCTCCTCTCCTCTTGTCTCCTCCACTCCTCCTCCTCTCCTCCTCTCCCCTCCTCCCCTTCTCCTCTCCTCCCCTCCTCCTCTCCTCTCTCCTCCTCCTCTCTCCTCCTCTCCTCCTCCTCTTTCCTCCTCCCCTCCTCCTCTCCTCCCCTCCTCCCCTCCTCTCTCCTCCTCCTCTCTCCTCCTCTCCTCCTCCTCCTCTCCTCCTCCTCCTTTCCTCCTCCCCTCCTCCTCTCTCCTCTCTCCTCCTCTCCTCCTCTCCTCTCCTCTTGTCTCCTACACTCCTCCTCCTCTCCTCCCCTCCTCCCCTCCTCCCCTCCTCCTCTCCTCCTCTCCTCCTCTCCTCCTCTCTCCTCTCCTCTCTCCTCTCTCCTCCTCCTCTCCTCTCCTCCTCCCCTCCTCCTCTCCTCCCCTCCTCCCCTCTCTCCTCTCTCCTCCTCCTCCTCTCCTCCTCCCCTCCTCCTCTCCTCCCCTCCTCCCCTCCTCTCCCCTCCTCCCCTCCTCCTCTCCTCTCTCCTCCTCTCCTCCTCTCTCCTCTCTCCTCCTCTCCTCCTCTCCTCCTCTCCTCTCCTCTTGTCTCCTCCACTCCTCCTCCTCTCCTCCTCTCCTCCTCTCCCCTCCTCCCCTTCTCCTCTCCTCTCCTCCTCCTCTCCTCTCTCCTCTCTCCTCCTCTCCTCCTCTCCTCCTCTCCTCTCCTCTTGTCTCCTCCACTCCTCCTCCTCTCCTCCTCTCCCCTCCTCCCCTTCTCCTCTCCTCCCCTCCTCCTCTCCTCTCTCCTCCTCCTCTCTCCTCCTCTCCTCCTCCTCCTTTCCTCCTCCCCTCCTCCTCTCCTCCCCTCCTCCCCTCCTCTCCCCTCCTCCCCTCCTCCCCTCCTCCTCTCCTCCTCTCCTCCTCCTCTCTGCTGTGATTCCCAGTTCAGCCCACAAACACCACAGGTCACAGAACTGTATCTCACAGATGATTCAGGCGGATCAGACAGAAATAGTCGATGTGTAGAAATAGGATGAGTGGTGACTCTGAGTCACTGTGCTACTCACATCACACCTGACTCCAGATCAGGGTTAGTCGTCCTTTATGTGTCGCCTCCACCTGACGCTGCTGACAGTTACACATTCATTTCCTGCTGCAGCTCATTTGTAATCACACAACTGAGACTGGAGCAGAACACGTCTTCACGAGGGACTGACTCCAGAACACTTTGACTCCTCCCTTTAAGAACCTGTGAACCTGGTTGAGATTCACTGATTGCTTGTTTGGTTTTGAACCATCAGCTCTCGTTTCATCTCCTCTGATGAGAAGGTTCATGTTTCAGGATGACTTCCTGCCAGCAGCAGAGGGACGAAGCAGCTCAAGTGTCAGCTGGTTGATTGAGAAGCTGATTCCACAGACTAATATGAACCACGTGGCTTCATGTCGACCTATAGAACTGTGAAGAGGACATGAGTCTGATCATGAAG
>NC_084954.1:441525-454025 GCF_949316205.1 Platichthys flesus
CTCACGTCCAAACAAAGACAGGAGAGAAGCAGATGTTGTCCATCACTGTCTCTGGCTGGGTGTGTTGGACCAGGTGAGGACTGAGGAGACGACTTCCTGCTCGTCCAGCTGCTGTCTCTGTGCTGCTACTGGAGTCCTCACAGCTGGACCACCTGGTGTGTGTGTCTCTGTAGTTCCATGATGGGACTCTGTAACGGCGTGATGGGACAGACTGTCACCCACAGCTGAACTGGTTTGATGAACAAGTGACCAGGTTGTTGGTTTTATTCTGGGACAGACCACACACTTTGATCCATCCCAACTATTTGAACTGATCCTGAGCGGACGAGGATGAGATGATTGACCAGCTGACTGTGGATGTGGAGAGCATCAGGACCATCAGCTGTGAGGGGACGACCGGTCACATGGACCCGTGGGAGACGTTTCCCGTCCCGTGAGAGGATTGAGGCCGTTTGGAGAATAATACACAGCTGCTGATGTAAGAGGTCCGACGAGCTGTGCAGAGCGTTCAGCTGAGGCCACCAGCTGCTGCGTCCTGAGGCCTGAGGACGTGTTTCACTCTACATGTATGACCCTGCATCAGAGTCCAGGCTCTTCTCAAGTAGTTATTAAATCACATTTGTCTATTGTCAATTAAACATGGTGAGCAAGTGTTTGAACATTAACTCGTTCACACCTGGTTTGGTTCAGAGCTTCAGACTCTTCAGTTCAGTCTGAACATCAGGAGTGGAACGGTTCCTCAGAGCAGAGGAGGAGTTCTGGGTCTGGATCAACTGAACCTGGTTCTGTTGGTTTGCAGTGAAAACACTTTGTTGGAGAGTTTGGACCAATCACAGGAAGTAGAGACAGAATTAAACAGTAGAAGAAAAAGAGGAAGAAGAACATGAAGAGAAGAAGAAGAAGAACAAGCAGCTGCATCTTCACCTCCGACGATATGACGTTTGAACCACAAGAGCGTTCATTAGGTGCATTTGAACTAGTGTGGAGAACTGTAGAGCTGTGGAGTACTGTACTACTGGAGTACTGTAGTATTGTGGAGCTGTGGAGTACTGTAGTACTGTGGAGTACTGCACCTGAAGGTGCTGATGCCGTCATGTTGTTAACACAGAAACCAAATAAAGCCTGATTCATGTCTTCATTCAAACAGACGCACTAAGTCACCGCCCCCCCTCTCTCTCCAGCTGTGTGTTTCTGTGCTTTGCTCTCGGTTCCGGCTGCTTCACTCCTCCACCTCCGCTGTCCCCGTCCCTCTCTGTCCATCTCAGCAGACATGATGTCCTCACTCGTCCCCCGGTCTGCTCCTGAGCGGGGGTGTGAGTTATTTGGCGTCGCAGCCGGACGCTGTGATAATTACAGTGTGAGCAAAGTGACAGTGTGTGTGATCAGGGTCAGTGGGGGGGGGGGGGGGGGGGGGGGGCTCGGCTCTCTGCTGCACGATATAAACCATATAACCACATACTAAGAATGAAGAGATGATAACAAACGTCACATTATTATTTCTTTAAATATGTAAAGACAGATAGTAACGACTCCTCGAGGCTGAAGACCACGTGACTCAGCCCCCCCCCCCCCCCCCGTTCTGGAGAGCCTCCATTCCTGAGCAGTGAAGGTCCGAAGGGACAAAGAGAACAAGCCCACGAAGCCAGGATGAGCCGAGCTGCAGAAAGAGCAGCTGCTCAAAGAAGCTGGGGACGCATAGTAAGAGCGGGAACGCGGTAACGATCACAACTTTGTGATGAAGATGCGTCCCCTGAGTTATGACACAGCTTCATGTGACCGTCAGGGCTCCTCACAGGTTTGTCTTTGTTGGATATCTAAATGCCCTCTTAACCAATCAGAGCTGTTCACCACACATTGGACGGTGGAATAAGTCTCCTGAGTTCTGTTTGCTGGTTTCCATTCATCCTTCTGCCTCCTACGCCTCATTACATATGCAGAAGGAGCTCCGTTCCGTCAGCCAATCAGAGATCTGCAGTTATTTTTAGCCGTTCCACTGACGCTGCAGCTTCTCTAAGAGAATCTCACTCAGAAATAGAGCGAGAGAGCTTACATAACACAGAGAGAGCGAGAGAGGATGTAAAAATCTTTTTCTTTGACATGAAATAAACCAGAGAAGTTAATCTGACCTGAGATCAGGGACAGAGACGGTAGATCTGGCACAGACAGTGGTATTAATATTTAGTTTGGTGTCTGTCTGTCTTCTCTCTGCACTCTTCACATAAATAAAGTAAAAGCAGAAGAACAAACTCTGATCCCTGAATGAAATCTGACTTCCGACCTGAACCCTGAACAAAGCTGCGCCTGTTGAATTTCATCTGTTTCACACCAGTTTACTGCAGTTCTCCTCCAGTTCAGTGACGAGCTGCACTGGTACCAAACCTGTAGCTCCTCTCCTACCAGTTACCAGTTCAATGGTTCCTCCAAGGCCCGAGTTGGGACATCCGGAGGGAGCTCGGAGCAGAGCAGCTGGTCCTTCACGCTGAGGAGTCCGGGGGTTCAGGCTCTGATCCGGGGTCCTGGAGGATCTGATCCGGGTCCTGGAGGCTCTGATCCGGGTCCTGGAGGATCTGATCCGTGTCCTGGAGGCTCTGATCCGGGTCCTGGAGGCTCTGATCCGGGTCCTGGAGGCTCTGATCCGTGTCCTGGAGGCTCTGATCCGTGTCCTGGAGGCTCTGATCCGGGTCCTGGAGACTCTGATCCGGGTCCTGGAGGATCTGATCCGGGTCCTGGAGGCTCTGATCCGGGTCCTGGAGACTCTGATCCGGGTCCTGGAGGCTCTGATCCGGGTCCTGGAGGCTCTGATCCGTGTCCTGGAGGCTCTGATCCGGGTCCTGGAGACTCTGATCCGGGTCCTGGAGGATCTGATCCGGGTCCTGGAGGATCTGATCCGGGTCCTGGAGGCTCTGATCCGGGTCCTGGAGGATTCACCCCTCAACACCTTCCTGGAGGACAGAGGCTCATTCATGCAACATTTATGTACAAAAGAGATTTGTGCGTTAAAAGCTTAGTTTCCATTGTTGAAGTTTTATTCTCGTGACCGACGGTCGTATCCATGTAACTACTGACCCCCCCCCCCCCCCCCGCACAATACATATACTTGTAGGTACAGAGAGTACTGTGTATATGTGCTTCTTTTGTGTACACGTGTGTGCTTCCTTTGTGTACACGTGTGTGCTTCCTTTGTGTACACTTGTGTGCGTCCTTTGTGTACACGTGTGTGCGTCCTTTGTGTACATGTGTGTGCTTCCTTTGTGTACACGTGTGTGCTTGCTTTGTGTACATGTGTGTGCTTCCTTTGTGTACACGTGTGTGCTTCCTTTGTGTACACGTGTGCGCATCCTTTGTGTACATGTGTGTGTGTCCTTTGTGTACATGTGTGTGCTTCCTTTGTGTACACGTGTGTGCTTCCTTTGTGTACAAGTGTGTGCTTCCTTTGTGTACACGTGTGTGCTTTGAATCGCCTCTTGAGGCCACAGATAAAATGTCTTGAGCTGAATCTGAGGTTGAGCATCAGAGACAGTGGATGAGACTGCAGAGAGCAGAGCTGCTGGAGGATGACTCACACACACACACACACACACACACACACACGGCTCTACTGTACAGGCCCGAGGCTGACAGTGACTTGGTTCTGTGGTTAGAACTGGGTTTGGGTTGAGCCAGGGGGCGCTGTGTCAGAGGGATAGAGTGTGACTGTGTGTGCAGCTGGTTCTGCTTTAGGCCGGATCATCACTGAAACCAGGGATTAGACTAACACCTGGTTTAATGAAACACCTGGACCAGAACAGGAGGAGATGACACAGACGAGGAGCAGGTGTGTGTCTGTTTGTGTGTGTGTGTGTGTGTGTGTGTGTGTATTTGGTGACATCAGCAGTGTCATCTGAGGGAACAAAGATAAAAAATTAAAAATCTAGAATCTAAAAATAGAAAAAGAGAGATAAATTAGGACATCCCTCCTCCTCTCCTCTCCTCCTCTCTCCTCCTCTCCTCCTCTCCTCTCCTCTCCTCCCCTCCTCCCCTCCTCCCCTCCTCCCCTCCTCCTCTCCTCCTCTCCTCCTCCTTTCCTCCTCCCCTCCTCCTCCTCTCCTCCTCTCTCCTCTCCTCCCTCCTCCTCCTCTCCTCTCCTCTCCTCTCCTCTCTCCTCCTCTCCTCCTCTCTCCTCTCTCCTCCTCTCCTCCTCTCCTCCTCTCCTCTCCTCTTGTCTCCTCCACTCCTCCTCCTCTCCTCCTCTCCCCTCCTCCCCTTCTCCTCTCCTCCCCTCCTCCTCTCCTCTCTCCTCCTCCTCTCTCCTCCTCTCCTCCTCCTCCTTTCCTCCTCCCCTCCTCCTCTCCTCCCCTCCTCCCCTCCTCTCCCCTCCTCCCCTCCTCCCCTCCTCCTCTCCTCCTCTCCTCCTCCTCTCTGCTGTGATTCCCAGTTCAGCCCACAAACACCACAGGTCACAGAACTGTATCTCACAGATGATTCAGGCGGATCAGACAGAAATAGTCGATGTGTAGAAATAGGATGGAGTGGTGACTCTGAGTCACTGTGCTACTCACATCACACCTGACTCCAGATCAGGGTTAGTCGTCCTTTATGTGTCGCCTCCACCTGACGCTGCTGACAGTTACACATTCATTTCCTGCTGCAGCTCATTTGTAATCACACAACTGAGACTGGAGCAGAACACGTCTTCACGAGGGACTGACTCCAGAACACTTTGACTCCTCCCTTTAAGAACCTGTGAACCTGGTTGAGATTCACTGATTGCTTGTTTGGTTTTGAACCATCAGCTCTCGTTTCATCTCCTCTGATGAGAAGGTTCATGTTTCAGGATGACTTCCTGCCAGCAGCAGAGGGACGAAGCAGCTCAAGTGTCAGCTGGTTGATTGAGAAGCTGATTCCACAGACTAATATGAACCACGTGGCTTCATGTCGACCCATAGAACTGTGAAGAGGACATGAGTCTGATCATGGAGGTTGGAGGTCTCATGTGGAAAACCTTCTTATAACGTGTGGATCTTGCTTCGTGTGAGGTCATCAGCTGGTACCAGTCGTGTGGATGTTCTTGAAACATGATGAGGTCAGAAAGCTCCACATGTCTTCATCTGATTCGAGGACTTAGTGAATCAGAACACGCTTGTTACATGTCTGTGTCTTTTCACTCGTGGTCCCAGGGAATCAAACAGTAAGTCCTGGATGAACTGATCAGACTTCAGGGCTCAAAGGTCAAAGGTCAGGTCAGGGTGCCCTCATGTAACATTTTGGTTATTCTAGTCACTAAGTTATGAAACTTTCTCTCCCTCCATCAAGTTCACCAAACTTTGAATCTGTGAAATCTCAAGAACATTAAAAAGCAGACAAACAGGAAGAGGCAGCGTTGGAGCTCTCAGGCCACAGCAGCAGGTGGAGAACATCCTGGAGCTTCTGAGCTGAGCAGCTCTTTGACCAACACTGGAGCTGGGGCTCGTTGGACATCATGTTCTCTGGGCTGCAGGTAAAGATGCTGAAGTGTCTGTTGGACCAGAGGAGTTCCAACAGATCGACAAACCGCTCTCAAACCATTAGACCCAGATCAAGGCTCCGTGGGAGATCGCCCCCCCGACCAGCTGCAGAAGGTCCCGGTGCTCGTGTTCAATCCACAGGAACAGGAGGTCATATTGTTTGGGTTCTTTATGATACAGGTGCTAAATTGTCTCGGCTCTCGACTACTAGAAGCAATGAAAAGGTACAGCCCAGCTATGGGCACTTGATGCACAGCCCCCCCGCAAAGTAGCACAGGGAAGAGTGGCGCCCAATCGGACGGCGGGTGTAATACTTAAAACAGCTGGTAGAACGTGATTGGTCAATAACGAGGGGGAGTCGCCGTGGTTTAGACTTGGTTCTCCCTCGATGGGCCTGGTCCCAGCCTCTTATCAGACAGGTGTGAGACCCCCCCCCCCCCCCCCCCCCGACCAACACACTGCATTTGTCTAGAGTTCAGTTCCATTGCCATCTCCACAGACACACACACACAGACACACACACACACACACAGATCTCAGTCTCAACAGATGTCGTGTTAGAATAGATGAACCAACTCATGACTCACATGTTAACTCAGTGTGTGTGTGTGTGTGTTTACTCCACAGCGCCCCCCACAGTGCGGATCGTGCACTCAGGTCAGGCCTGTAACGTGGAGGAGGAGCGCTACAGCGAGAGAGTTTTCACCATCAGAGAGGGAAAGACTCTGGAGCTGCAGTGTTTGGTGACAGGACACCCCCGACCTCAGGTAACCCCCCCCCCCCCCCCGGACCTGGAACCTGGACCAGGACCAGAACCTGGTCTGAGAAGAGGGCACATCCTTATCCCTCTTCTCCTCTTCCCCCACCTCTCATCTTCCTCTCCACCTCTCTCTGGGCTGTCAGTCAGTTGAAGCTATAAATAGAACAGCTACTGGCACAGTCTGAATCCACACACACACACACACACACACACACAGACACACAAACAGACACACACACACACACACACACACCACTGTAAAACGTTTTTTTCTTCTTCTGTGCGTCACTGCAGAGCTCAGCTTCCTCTGCATTTTCTCTTTCATTCCTTTCCTTTTTCTTTAACACCTCCATTCTCACTCTCCCTCTCTCCCCCCTCTCTCTCCCTCACTCTCTCCCTCTCTCTCTCTGCCTCTCTCCCCCCTCCACCCCTCTCTCCCTCTCTCCCTCCCTCTCTCCCTCCCTCCCTCGCCCTCTCTCTCTGCCTCTCTCCCCCCTCCACCCCTCTCTCCCTCTCCCCCCCCTCTCTCTCTCTCTCTCTCCCCCCTCTCTCCCCCTCCCCCCTCTCTCCCTCTCCCCCCCCTCTCTCTCTCTCTCTCTCCCCCCTCCCCCCCTCCCCCCCTCTCTCCCTCTCTCCCCCTCTCTCTCTCTCTCTCTCTCTCCCTCACCCTCTCTCTCTGCCTCTCTCCCCCCTCCCCCCCTCTCTCCCTCTCTCCCCCTCTCTCTCTCTCTCTCTCTCCCTCTCTCTCTCTCTCTCTCTCTCCCGCCTCTCTCCCCCTCCCCCCTCTCTCCCCCCCTCTTTCTCTCTCTCTCTCTCTCTCTCTCTCCCCCCTCTCTCCCTCTCTCTCTACCTGCAGCACTGAAACGTATTGACATCACAATCCAGTGTGTTGTGTTCACTGTCTCCAGTGATGTGTGTGTAACTGAGCAGTGAATGAGTGTAGTGCCTCCTGAGCTCGGCCACAGCGTGAGGAGTTGGGACTGGAACCAGTGGACCAGTGGTTCCACAGCTTAACATGAACATGAATCCAGTTACAGACTGGTCCTTTATTTCCAGTGAGCGAGGACGTCCGTCCCTCCCATCAGCTGTTTCTGTGCGTGTGTGTGCGTGTGTGTGTATGTGTGTGTGTGTCAGGGTACAGAATAAATAGAGAACATCTGCTGATGGAGAAAAGATCTTTATTTCGTTTTGAGATTACAGTGACAGTTCACAGACAAATGAAAACTTTATGTTTTCACCATCCTCGTGAACCGGTCATTTCCTGAACGTCTTGAAGGAATCTTTTCAAACTTGGTCCAAACATTCAATTGAACTCAAAGATGAACTGATTTGAATTTGAAGGTCAAAGGTCAAGGTCACTGAGGCCTTGACGAACAAATTGCTGGTCTTGTGAACGTGATATCTCAGATGCTCCTTCAGGAAATGTCTTCATGATGTTTACATTCAAATTTTGAGGATGAAGGTCAAAGGTCAAGGAGTGTGACCTCACTAATAGAAGTGCAGGGCAGTAATCCTAGTCTCTAATCCTAGTAATCTATATAGACTCTACATTTATTGAGTACATATCCATAAACGCAGCCCAACATTCACGTGTCTAACAACAGTTCCCCCCCCCCCCTCAGATTCGCTGGACTAAGACAGCGGGCGGAGCCTCGGAGCGCCAGGGCGACGCCTCCCTGCACAACGAGACTCTGAGGATAGAAACCATCAGCCGCCACCAGGGGGGGCGCTACTACTGCAAGGCTGAGAACGGACTGGGGTCACCGGCCATCCGCTCCGTCCGGGTCGACGTCTACTGTGAGAACACACACACACACACACACACACACACACACACACACACACACAACATAACAACGTGAGCTTCAGCCAATCAGAGGCAGGAGAGAGGACACACACACTGCAGCAGTGTTTAGATGTTAAGCTGTGGGATGATCCTCTGTGTGGTTAGAAACCTGCTGCAGGAACTTAGAGAACGTCCTCTCTACCGATGATGAGCGTCAACCGGTCATGAAAGGTGTGAAGTTGAAGTTTCTGCTCCTCAGACCTGGACGACCCGGTGATCACCGTCCATCAGAGTGTCGGCGAGGCGAAGGAGCAGTTCTACTTCGAGAGGACGGTGTTTCTACGCTGCGTCGCCAACTCCAACCCCCCCGTCCACTACACCTGGAGGAGGGGCCGCAGCGTGCTGACGCAGGGCTCGGACTCCGGGGTGGAGATCTACGAACCCTTCTTCACACAGGTGAAGCAACACTCAACTACTATTACCTTTACTAAAGTAACTGTTATTACTGTAAACGTAAAGTGAGTGAAAACGTGTTTCTTCAAATCATTTGATTCTACTTTCTAATACAGAGAAGTTCAGTGTTCAGACGTCTCTCTCTGAGTCTCACTCTGAGTCTCACTTCTCACGTCTCACTCTGAGTCTCACACTGAGTCTCAGCCTCTTGTCTCTTGTCTCACGTCTCTCTCTGAGTCTCACTCTGAGTCTCACACTGAGTCTCACACTGAGTCTCACACTGAGTCTCACTCTGAGTCTCACACTGAGTCTCACACTGAGTCTCACTCTGAGTCTCACACTGAGTCTCACACTGAGTCTCACTCTGAGTCTCACACTGAGTCTCACTCTGAGTCTCACTCTGAGTCTCACACTGAGTCTCACACTGAGTCTCACACTGAGTCTCAGCCTCTTGTCTCATGTCTCACGTCTCACACTGAGTCTCACTCTGAGTCTCAGCCTCTTGTCTCTTGTCTCACGTCTCACTCTGAGTCTCACTCTAAGTCTCACTCTGAGTCTCAGCCTCTTGTCTCAGCTTCACACGTCCAAACCTTGATTATCAAGGTTTATGTTAACAGATGAAAACTCATCTGTTAGAAAACAGATTTTTCTTCCTCCATCTTCTCAGTTTTTCTTTGTCAGAGTTTTTATATATATTGATATAAATATATGAAAAGCAGCAGCTTGTTATATCCAGAGTTTGTTTTATGAGGATCAGTCATTGCATGTAATGTTTCATCCCAATAAAGTTATTTGTTTTTATTATTGTTATTATTATTAATAACTCCACACAGGGATAAGAGGAGCTAAACTCTCAACACTAATGATTCAGACTTCCTCCTGCTTCCTGTCTCGTGTTTCCCAGTAAATGGTAATGGTAATGGTCAGTCCTCACCCTCACAGGTCACCAGTGGGAAACACCCAGTTCAACCTGCTCCTGTGGGTTAAACCTCAGCAGATGGAGATTCCAGATTTGCAGTGTTTTGTTATTTTTGGCAGTGGTTCAGATTTAATTTAGAGCAAAGGCAAGCCGGCCAATCAGGGGCCAGTTAGCGTGTAATACCAGAGATAACATTCAGAGCAGATTTCAACTGGGAAGCCTTCAGCTCGTGAACTTGTTAACCCCCCCCCCCCCCCCCCAATCCCTCCTCATAATGAGGAACTTATCTCCTCCTCCTCCAGAGCCAAAACATCTGTGTCCATCTTTACACAAACATCCTGTTTAAATGTCCTCTCATCTCATCTGTCCGTACAACGGGAGGAAGGAGAGATCTGTCAGTTAGCTGGAGAGGAGAGAGGGAGGGAGGAGGAGGAGTAGAAGAGGAAGAGGAGGAGAGAGAGGAGGAGGATAGAGAGGAGAAAGAGGAGAGAAGAGGAGGACAAGAGAGAGAGAGGAGGAGGATAGAGAGGAGAAAGAGGAGAGAAGAGGAAGAGGAGATTAGAGAGATCTGTCAGTTAGGAAGAGAGGAGAGAGGGAGGGAGGAGGAGGAGGAAGAGAGAGAGAGGAGGAGGAGGAGGAGAAAGACAATATGTTAAAGAGAGGCCTCACAAGAATAGGAAGACAAAGTGTGTGTGTGTGTGTGTACTTACTAACACTGAACTGGTCAGGACCAGTAGAAGTCATGGGGACCAGAGCTCAGTCCTAAAGAGACTAACTAGTCCTGGTTAAGGTCAGAGGTCACGGGTGGGTAGGTTAAGGTAAGGGCTAGTCATGAACTGGTCCTAGAGATTTAGTTAAGGTTTTAGACTGTCCACAATGAATGGTGTGTTTGTGTGTCTGTGTGTGTGTGTGTTTCAGGGAGAGACAAAGATCTTGAAGTTGAAGAATCTTCGTCCTCAGGACTACGCCGACTACACCTGCATCTCCTCCATCAGGAGCGTCTGTGACATCGGAGACAAGAGCGCCCTCTTCAGTCTGAACAACAGAACAGGTACCCCCCCCCCCCCCCCCACACACACACATACGCACACACACAATTCACATTAACATTTTATAATATTAGCTTTATTTCATTATGTTATTATTATAATTATAGTTTATTCACTGTCTTTTAGTTGGTCATCTCATTTTGTAATAATAATAATGAAAATATGTATGTTAAGTAAAATCATGGAATATGTTTAGGTATTTAATATTTATAACAATTGTGTTGTTGTGACTTTGAGATCAGAGTCATTGTGTTCCCTTGTTCCCCTGATGAAGTCTTCTTCTTCTTCTTCTTCCTCTTCTGATGTCAGAGGATTTCTTCCTGTAGCTTCTCTCGTACCTGAGAGGAACAGTTGGATGAATGTGAATCATAAATAAATCATTTTGCAGCTCTGACCTGTACAGTAGATCTGCCTCCTCGCCCCAGGGGCTGATGGGATTTACATGATGTCAGCTTAACAGAGGTCGACTCAGCTATTTTTATCCCCCTCATTATTATTTCTGCATTTAGCTGCTTCCTGCCGCTCCTCACGAGCAGCTGCTGCAGCGAGCCGCTTCCTGCAGCTGGACCAGGAGCTCTTTTATTCACAAGATATTTAAAACCTTTTGGAAAATATATTTAATAATCTGCCATGATTCATGTGAACTGACCATGATCAGACTGAAAACCTCTGGGAACCCACGAAGGTCTTACAATAGAATAAAAACATGTAAAACATTAATTATGAATCTCAATGTTATAAATAAACAAACATCTGAACTTTAAATGTCAGGTCTTCATGAAACATTCCCAACAGGCGGCTGAAGGACAGACGCTGAGCGACCAGGGGAAGAGGAACAAGATGAAGATGAAGATGAAGATGAAGTTGAGCTGTGATCAATGATATCAAACTGAGTTTCTGAAAATCTCCTTTCTCCTCTCCCCCCCCTCCAGCTCCTCCCTCCATTAAACTGCTCCTGGACGACCCCCTGGTGGTGAACCTGGGGGAGAACATCACTCTTGTGTGCATGGCTTCAGGTGGAGACCCTCCCCCCACCTTAACCTGGGTGAAGCCCGGAGGGGAGGAGCTCCCGAAGAGGGGCGTGGTCAATGGAGGAACCCTGACCATCCCCGCCATCACTGTTGAAGACGGCGGCGCCTACAGCTGCGTGGCGTCCAACAACGTGGGAAGCCCCGCCAAGAAGTCCACCACCATCCTGGTCAGAGGTGAGACCTTCAAACTGAAGACCAGGCTGCAACTCATCTCCTTTCCTAACCTCCAATCATCTCCTTTCCTAAGCTCCCAATCATCTCCTTTCCTAACCTCCAATCATCTCCTTTCCTAACCTCCAATCATCTCCTTTCCCAAGCTCCCAATCATCTCCTTTCCTAACCTCCAATCATCTCCTTTCCTAACCTCCAATCATCTCCTTTCCTAAGCTCCCAATCATCTCCTTTCCTAACCACCAACTCATCTCCTTTCCTAACCTCCAATCATCTCCTTTCCTAAGCTCCCAATCATCTCCTTTCCTAACCTCCAATCATCTCCTTTCCTAAGCTCCCAATCATCTCCTTTCCTAACCTCCAAATCATCTCACTTTAGTTTGAACATCTTTATCCACACAAGGTTTTGGAGCCAGGCTATTGAGGGTCCTGGTGAGTGGGGGGGGCGGCCGAGTTCTGGACATATTGGTGTTTGTAAAGGACTAAGATATAACTACAGGAACACACACACACACACACACACACACGTAGTCTGTGTTTGTGTGTGAGTGTGTGTGTGTGTGTGTGAGCCACTGCTTCCACCTCAAGTTATGCAACAGACCTTTTACTGACACACACACTCTCTCACACAGACACACACACTCTCTCACACACACACACACTCTCTCACACACACACTCTCTCACACACACACACACACTCTCTCACACACACACTCACACTGGGTTTTGTTCTGAGGCGTTTGCTTTAATCTTAATGAACAAGGACAATCAGCTGCTGGCCTCATGAACTCAAGCTATTTATACACACAGACACACACACACACACACACACACAGAAGGGGGATT